>NC_086335.1:8307188-8614548 GCF_032445375.1 Bacillus rossius redtenbacheri
TGAACACCGCGTGTCCTGTGCCAGGAGGCACAGCTACAACCCGCGGTGACTGCAGCTCTCTGTCTGGGAGCGGCTGACGTCCCTCCTGAACATCGCGTGTCCTGTGCCAGGAGGCACAGCTACAACCCGCGGTGACCGCAGCTCTCTGTCTGGGAGCGGCTGATGTCCCTCCTGAACACCGCGTGTCCTGTGCGAGGAGGCACAGCTACAACCCGCGGTGACCGCAGCTCTCTGTCTGGGAGCGGCTGACGTCCCTCCTGAACACCGCGTGTCCTGTGCCAGGAGGCACAGCTACAACCCGCGGTGACCGCAGCTCTCTGTCTGGGAGCGGCTGACATCCTTCCTGAACACCGGGTGTCCTGTGCGAGGAGGCACAGCTACAACCCGCGGTGACCGCAGCTCTCTGTCTGGGAGCGGCTGACGTCCCTCCTGAACACCGCGTGTCCTGTGCCAGGAGGCACAGCTACAACCCGCGGTGATTGCAGCTCTCTGTCTGGGAGCGGCTGACGTCCCTCCTGAACACCGCGTGTCCTGTGCCAGGAGGCACATCTACAACCCGCGGTGACCGCAGCTCTCTGTCTGGGAGCGGCTGATGTCCCTCCTGAACACCGCGTGTCCTGTGCCAGGAGGCACAGCTACAACCCGCGGTGACCGCAGCTCTCTGTCTGGGAGCGGCTGATGTCCCTCCTGAACAATGCGTGTCCTGTGCGAGGAGGCACAGCTACAACCCGCGGTGACCGCAGCTCTCTGTCTGGGAGCGGCAGACGTCCCGCCTGAACACCGCGTGTCCTGTGCGAGGAGGCACAGCTACAACCCGCGGTGACCGCAGCTCTCTGTCTGGGAGCGGCTGACGTCCCTCCTGAACACCGCGTGTCCTGTGCCAGGAGGCACAGCTACAACCCGCGGTGACCGCAGCTCTCTTTCTGGGAGCGGCTAATGTCCCTCCTGAACAACGCGTGTCCTGTGCGAGGAGGCACAGCTACAACCCGCGGTGACCGCAGCTCTCTGTTTGGTAGCGGCTGATGACCCTCCTGAACACCGGGTGTCCTGTGCCAGGAGGCACAGCTACAACCCGCGGTGACCGCAGCTCTCTGTCTGGGAGCGGCAGACGTTCCGCCTGAACACCGCGTGTCCTGTGCGAGGAGGCACAGCTACAACCCGCGGTGACCGCAGCTCTCTGTCTGGGAGCGGCTGACGTCCCTCCTGAACACCGCGTGTCCTGTGCCAGGAGGCACAGCTACAACCCGCGGTGACCGCAGCTCTCTTTCTGGGAGCGGCTAATGTCCCTCCTGAACACCGCGTGTCCTGTGCGAGGAGGCACAGCTACAACCCGCGGTGACCGCAGCTCTCTGTCTGGTAGCGGCTGACGACCCTCCTGAACACCGGGTGTCCTGTGCCAGGAGGCACAGCTACAACCCGCGGTGACCGCAGCTCTCTTTCTGGGAGCGGCTAATGTCCCTCCTGAACAACGCGTGTCCTGTGCGAGGAGGCACAGCTACAAGCTGCGGTGACCGCAGCACTCTGTCTGGGAGCGGCTGACGTCCCTCCTGAACACCGCGTGTCCTGTGCCAGGAGGCACAGCTACAACCCGCGGTGACCGCAGCTCTCTGTCTGGGAGCGGCTGAGGTCTCTCCTGAACACCGCGTGTCCTGTGCCAGGAGGCACAGCTACATCCCGCGGTGACCGCAGCTCTCTGTCTGGAAGCGGCTGATGTCCCTCCTGAACACCGCGTGTCCTTGTGTTAGGAGGCACAACTACAACCCGCGTTGACCGCAGCTCTCTGTCTGGGAGCGGCTGACGTCCCTCCTGAACACCGCGTGTCCTGTGCGAGGAGGCACAGCTACAACCTGCGGTGACCGCAGCTCTCTGTCTGGGAGCGGCTGACGTCCCTCCTGAACACCGCGTGTCCTGTGCGAGGAGGCACAGCTACAACCCGCGGTGACCGCAGCTCTCTGTCTGGGAGCGGCTGACGTCCCTCCTGAACACTGGGTGTCCTGTGCCAGGAGGCACAGCTACAACCCGTGGTGACCGCAGCTGTCTGTCTGGGAGCGGCTGACGTCCCTCCTGAACACCGCGTGTCCTGTGCGAGGAGGCACAGCTACTACCCGCGGTGACCGCAGCTCTCTGTCTGGGAGCGGCTGACATCCCTCCTGAACACCGGGTGTCCTGTGCGAGGAGGCACAGCTACAACCCGCGGTGACCGCAGCTGTCTGTCTGGGAGCGGCTGACGTCCCTCCTGAACACTGCGTGTCATGTGCGAGGAGGCACAGCTTCAACCCGCGGTGACCGCAGCTCTCTGTCTGGGAGCGGCTGACGTCCCTCCTGAACACCGGGTGTCCTGTGCCAGGAGGCACAGCTACAACCCGCGGTGACCGCTGCTCGTCGCTGGCGAGGAACCAACACAACCAAAATACTGTTTCTTACAGTTCATAGCCGCCTACGGTCCAGTTTTAACACCTCAGTCGCTATAATAAGGCGGCAAAATAAAATAATCTTCACGCATTGTTTTTGAGGCTTTTAAGATGATTTCGTTCAGTTTTCATTATCGAAGGGTCCTTTCCTCCCCCCTTCCTAACTACCGTAAATGGATAATGTAAGCGTATGTAATTTGCAGTAAATGTCAAGTAGCTAATCGACAACTACTAAACGTTAGTAAACATTGGGGTTCTACGGACATGACAATGGCCTGAAGGGGTTCCAGGAACATGACACTCGCCTGAAGAGGTTCCAGGAACATGACACTGTTCTGAAGGGGTTACAGGAATCTGAAACTGGCCTGGAGTTCCAGGAACATGACACTCGCCTGAAGAGGTTCCTGGAACATGACACTGTTTTGAAGGGGTTACAGGAATCTGAAACTGGCCTGGAGTTCCAGGAACATGACACTCGCCTGAAGAGGTTCCAGGAACATGACACTGTCCTGAAGGGGTTCCAGGAACCTGAAACTGGCCTGAAGGAGTTGCAGGAACATGACACTGGCCTGAAGGGGTTGCAGGAACATGACACTGGCCCGAAGGAGTTCCGGGAACATGACACTGGCCTGAAGGGGTTCCAGGGACATGACACTGGCCTGAAAGGGTTCCAGGGACATGACACTGGCCTGAAAGGTTTCCAGGGACATGACACTGGCCTGAAGGGGTTGCAGGAACATGACACAGGCTTGAAGTGGTTTCAGGAACATGACACTGGCCTGAAGCGTCTGCAGAAACATGACACTGTTCTTAAGAAGGGATTCCAGGAACATGACACTGGCCTTAAGAAGGGATTCCAGGAACATGACACTGGCCTTAAGAAGGAATTTCAGGAACATGACACTGGCCTGAAGGGGTTCCAGGAATATGAAATTGGGATCAGGTCTTCAGGCAACCACAAGTTGGCACTAAGCTAGTTGTGGGGCACACAACATTGCCCGCCTACTCCAAGACATTAAATCACAGTTAACACGACGTCCCCTGCTGACTGGTGAAGAGAGAGAGCTCCGCCCACTCTACACAAAGTGGATTGTGCCTCCCTCGGCACTGTCCATACTCGCTGAGCCGTCACACTCGCGCCCTAGCTGCATCAACACGCACCGCGACAGTGTTTTAAAACCTTTCTTTGTACGTCCAAAACGACCCACATTCCAACGTCATGCCGATAACAATTGAATCAATAAATGATGGTTCTTAATTTAAAAATAACATAAACAAAACAAAGATTAGTAGCTTTCGAGCTATAGGCCTAGAAATTTTTGAATAGTTTTACAATTCTCACCACTATTCACGAAATTATTAGATATCATAAATGCATATATATAATATAAATGCTTGAGGCCAATGGAAAATAGTATGAGAACCTATTTTAATTGAAAAAAAAATATATAATTTTTATAAATGCTATGTTTCATTTCGAATCCACAACCAATCTCACTCAAAAACACGATGGATGGTTTCACTCTCAGTCTTACACAGACTAACTGAATTGGTTCTTTGAGCTTTTAAATATTGTTTATTTATTATCACAAATTGAAATTACGTAATTTTTAAAAATACGATTTTTTAACACCTAGTCAGTGTTTCAACATTTTGATATCTTGCTTAAATGAGAACCATCTTTTAAAATACATTTCCAAGTTATCATTCTAAGTATGATTAGCCAAAGTTGTCCGATAAATTTATAGTTTAAAAAACAAAAACATGCCGCTTTTATCGTTGATTGAACTAAAAGTCAAAAGTAAAATTTAAATCAAAGTTTTTTTGTCCAATAATTGTTTTAGTTAGGTATACGGAGTTGTGGTACATAATTTGGATGTAGGACAAAAAACTTAAATTTAATTTTTTTTTATTTTTAGTTTATTTAACGATAAAAGCATTTTTTAAACTATTAGTTTATTTTATTCTTTAAAGCTAAAAAAAGTCGCCATGTTTGATACAGTTGTCATTATCCATTTCGTACTTTGCTGTTTATCACAGCACATTAGCACATTAGCACTACCACAGAACTGTATACATTAATTAAATAACAAAATTAAAGATGACAATGGTTTTAGCTTGCCAGTTAAAATTTACTAAGAAATTAAGTAACAGACGCTTATAATTTTGGAAAAATAATTTAAAGGAAGACTGATCTCAGATTGTGACTTCTAGGTAAAATGAAAGCTCTTGACTGTCTTTCAAGTATATGTCACCAGACTTGAAACTCGGCAGGGATGTTCTTTATATTACATGCACATTAACTGAGCTCGGGTTTTCCTAAAATCAGCCTCCACGGGAGGTTACGGGGTTATTTTAGGGATTTAAACCCTACCCCGGAACATTTTCCAACATAACCCGACCTTCAGGATCGGAAAAACTTCAAATCGAAAAAGCATTGATTTTTAAAATTTCCGAAATTTGGGGTTTTTAACCTTCCCCCCTCCCCTAGGGAAACAGTCGACCCCGAGGCAAATTCCCACCATGATCCCTACCTCATGGATACACAAAAAGCATGGTTATTACCCATAACTCTAAATTAGTGGTTATTTGACAATCTCACCCCCCACTCTCCATTAAAACTAAGGTGTTATGTTATCAAAATATTGTGTCAGAGGTTCTTTACATGTATGCACAATTTCAACACATTCGGACGTCGAAAAATGGGTAAAAATTGAATTGAAATGTTTTATTACATAGTCCATACATACATACTTACACACATACAGGTCAAGATAATAAAAGCGCGATAAAAACGTTTGCCGCATTAGTCATAGAAATAATTTTTTTTTGCCAAAATTATTGCATTTTTAAAATTTTAAATTGTTATCAATAGTGCAGGAATGAGTTAGAAAAATTATAAATTAATATATACATTTGTAATCATAGTATCTAATATTTTAGTGCAGGGCGAAAATTTAAAAAAGTAAAAAAAAAAAAATGTTTTCTGACCCGAGAACATCACTTTTTTTAAATTCAGAACTGTCATTAATTGGCCAATAATTTCTTCTCGGACAGATGTTAAGTTCTGGGACAGTAATATCGTTGCCATATTCAACATTAATGTTACAGGAAAGTTTATTGACTGACGAAACCATAAAAATAAGCTTTTTAGAAATGATTTATCGTCACTATTTATCGTCACTATTTATCGTCACGAAAGAGTAAATAATCAATAATGCGGATAAAAGGGCTATTATTTTCAATATGTAGCCTGTAGCCTGTATGGTCTCTCACAGATATGCGTTCTCTGAATGTTTAATTTGTAGAATCTGTATACCAGGGAAGCATGCGCTCGTATTATTATTTCGCCTTACTCACACTAACATTTACCTTAACCTAACCCGGCGCACTGATAGAAATGGTGAGCATTTAGCCTAGTTATACATTTTTTGACTCTACTGTGAATTTTCGTTTGGTGGCTTTCGTATGTGGTTTATCGGTAACCCAATAAATTTTATTGTCCTTGATTAGCTTCGGAGATATAATTAATTATTTAAGACGATACCTACCCTTATTCACATTAGGGGTTGAATTTCGAAATTTTTTTAAATTGTATCGGTTATTTTGGTGTGTTAATTATAACTACCCAATATAATTTATTACGCTTGATTAGTTTCGGAGATATAATTAATTATTTTTAAACCATATTTGCCATATTTTAACCTCTTTAGGTATGGAATTATTTAATTTTGTATAGCGTAGTGTTTAAATCAGCCAAAGACTTTACTAATAAAAAACGTTTTATTAAAAACCATTAAGACGTTTTTCAGAGAAGCCGGAATAAACTGACAAGACAAACAAATAAAAATTCTAAAAATTATATTTATGAGTTCGAAATAATAAATAAGCCATTTAAATTTTTTAAATTTAAATTTTCGCCCATTGTACAGTCCATTACACACATTGCTCACACTGAACACACGAAATGTACACCTAATGACCACACAATGTACAACAAAAAATTTAATGTATACACAGGACACATATTTAATGGAAAGGTCGCAAATTTGAACGCAAATTTGTCAAAAAGGAAGCACATTTAACGAAAAGGACGCACATTTTTGAACATAAATTCATCAAAAAAGGAAGCTTATTTAACGAAAAAGATGATACATTTTCACAAACATTCCACTCAGCAGGATGCAATCACCAATTTTACGTAGGATATAATGTCTCCAAAGTTAATTTGCTCCAACAGCCATTGGCTCCATAAATCATTGGCTCCAATAGTCATTAGCTCTAACAGTCATTCACTCGAACAGTCATTGGCTCCAGCATTCATTGGCTTCAGCATTCATTGGCTCCAACTATTTTTTGGTTCCAATAGTCATTGACTACAACAGTCGTTGGCTTCAATAGTCATGAGCTTCAATAGTATTTTGCTCCAAAAAGTGTTAGGTCTAGCTGCTATTTAGCTACTAGACTAGGAGGCAAAGAAGCTACGAGACTACATGACTACAGGATTACATGGCTTCAACTGGCTACGAGGCAGCAAGTATACAAGGCTATGAGACTATATAGCTACAAGTCTACGAGACTACAAGTTTAGGAGACTACATGACTCTTAACTGTATTTGGCTACATTCAGTGGTGAGAGTTAATTCATCCCATGTAAAATAACATGTTTAAAGTAGTGTCGATTATTGTCAACATATGTCGACACGTGTTGCTTGTAGGTAAATATTATTTAGTTCTTTTATGTGGGATGCGGGATGCTCACTAACGATCGCCAAAAGTATGGCTTCGCTAGACACCAAGGAGAAGGAAGTTAGTCCTTCCTGTTAATTTTTCTGAGATGACTCAGAGTGTGTTATGATTGACTGAATAATATTTTATTTTTATTCCATCTGATAAAAATATTACAAGTGCTGATTTAGTAGCAGAAATTCACTAATTAAATGTAACCTTGAATAACATGACATGACTCATTAAGTAAACAAGCCTTTTTGCAGAGATCGGTTTCTCAGAAATAATCAGGAGCACACGGAGAAAACCATCAAAATATTGACAAGAATAATCTTGAGCACACGGAGAAAACCGTCACACGTTTTATTTGGTATCAAAAATTACAGGAAAAAAATATTTAAATAAGAAAGTAAATTAATGAAAAAATTACCAAAAGAAAACTGAATGAAAAATTACAAAAAATTCTGGTTTGTGCAAGAACTCTATCCTTATTCTACAAATGAAAAGTTCACGAGATGGCAGAAGCTGTATTTGTTTGTCATTCTGTAACCAGCTATTTACTTATATGAATTTGATATCATATTACGCTTTTTGTTCAAAACGTTCACGAATCCTCAAAACATTTCAGAACAGTACTGAATGGAATACGAACACTAAAAAAAATCTACATCCGTTTGGAAGATGCTCACAGAAAATAGCAGCGATGGAAGTCGCAATGCTTCGAGTTGGCAAAAAAAAAACTCCTTGATGCGATGTCGCCTTGCTCGATACGGTGTACAAAACGTTCTGAAAAAAAAAATATTCGAGGGGAAAAAGGAAGCCGGAAGAAAGAGTGGAAGAGCGGAGAGCGAGGGAATGTGGAAGATAAGCCCTAGTGAATGTTCGGCATTACGGAGAGTCCGCCCCTCTGCCTTCTGAGCTACCTCCTCCTCCTGACCATCACTGACCCGGGGGGGGGGGGGGGGAAGTGGTTCTGTGTGGTCGCGTTCCCACACGAGTCCCCTCGCCGGCACCACCGCACCAGGCACCACCGCACCAGGCACCACCGCACCAGGCACCACCGCACCAGGCACCACCGAGAGACGCAGCAATGACGCACAGGTTCCTTGTACCACAGCTTCCCTGCTGATTGGTTTGAAACGAATCCACTGGTCAGTCGACGGAAATATTATCTTTAAAGGAAACAACCTGGACAGCAGGTACATATATACATATAGATAAGTGTTATTTAGACCGAAAACCTCCTATTTCAACAAAACACCCGGTGTTTCAAAACTTACAGATTTAGTACACTGTCGTGGCGCTCTTGTCGAAATATGTGTGCAATGACAAAAATTTTGATTAAGATGTTTTTTATTTATTTTTTAATGACACTAGGCACATTAATGAAAACAACCACAATCTGAGGCAAATATAGGTATATTATTAGAATTGACACACAAGAATACATTATTATTATAGAAAAATACGAAAACATTCAGTATCAAGTTACTCAATGCGACGTGTGAGCTGGGTGATCACATAGAGCGTGGAACAAGGCTTGACTCTGTCAGTCTCATGTCACATTGACTTTTGAGCGATATATGCTCTTTATTACAGCTGTAAATCCGGCTTCGCATGAATAGGATGTTGCAAAGGGAATGAGAAAATTTTATAGCTTTTTAACTTAAAGTTCGATATTCTTTTTTGACCGTTATCCAAAACTCTACTAAATCGGAACAAGCGAACTTTTTTTTTAAGGCTCCTGTCGCAAGAGAGTTCAATGAGACACTCCTCTTCTTTCGAAGTGAATTCTAGTGGAGCTTAAGCATGGAAAGGATCTCGGATCCACGCAAATGCTTCCACATTATCTTCCGCAAAGTATTTTTAAAACCATTCAGTGAGTTTCGAAAGGTGTTCTATGAAAAGGGACAGCAGGTCTTGTGATACAACGAGCTCATTAGAGGCCACGAATTTATGATATTTGGGAAACTGTATTGAACACCATACTCATTAATTTTTCTTATCCACAACTGCAGTTTTCTCTTAAACGCAGCAATTTTTTCCAATAGTTTCTGGATGTGCAAATTTTTTGCCTTGCAGAGACAGATTCAAGACACAGTTTGTCAAATATATCTCACAAATATGCCACTGTTGTGGATAGCGCGCTGCATAAGAGATAGACCAAGGCGAATTGTGCTAACAGAACATTTATTCAAACACAAGTACATATATACAGCCTACGACATATCATGAAAGTATATCAAAATTACGAGCTTCTGGCTTCGCTATCAAGGTGACTGCTTATAATTTCAAGGAAAATACTGCAGTACAAGAAAAAGGGATAAGTACCAAACAAATTCCAAACAACGTACATATCAGCTCGAAAGGTCTTATTGCGTTTGGTGCTTACAATAAAGCCCTTACAAAATATGAAAAATAGTAGTTTTCTATTGGGCGAGAAATGACTCTTACGATCAAGTGGCCAAGCTTAATAATTAATGCCTTAAAGACAAACATTAAAACCAAAAGGCATTCCTTTTACACATACAAAATCATCCTTAACACTGCACATAAAGTGACAAATTTATCAAGCAAAGGGGCTGTTGATACATAATGAATTTTCATAGCCACCATTAAAAATAAAAATAAAAATAAATAGGGGTACTAATACTAAAACTCCACCCGACTCTCGATGGTTTCGGTGATACGGTAACTCGCCTGATATCGTGTAGAACAGACGAGTCCAACTCGCTGTCTTTGCCGCAGGATTTCGTTGACCGCAGCACTCGTTCGCCGAGTCGACTTGCTCGCGACGAGTGGACGAGTCGACAGCCAGCCGCTGCAATCCCCTCTCGGGGTCCGTTCTTTGTATCTCGGAAGACTGTCTCAGATCCTGAACGCCTCGTAATGATTCGTGAACGACCACCGCCCACGTTTCATAATTCACCAACAGTAAGTCAGGGATGATTCAAGAAGACCCAGTCTCATCCACCTCAATACTGGGTCGGCGGAGTTGTTCACTTTTAGGAACAAGCTTCACTAATTCGTCTTACGTGAATTACGTTGCTTATTGTAAACAGTTACGTACATGTTGACCAAATTCACTACAAGTTGATAATGTTATTCTCCAAAAACTTCTCGGTTCCAAAGAACGATAGTAGTAGTTCTTACGTAACGTAAGCGTAGCACTCTTTACGTCTCTTACGTATGGGTTCCAACAGCTGAAAACTTGCACACAAACGGGAAAACGTACATGGACGTTGCAACTTGTGTTACAAACTGCATACTGAGCTCAACAGCCACGCTACCATCCACGCAGCTCAGTTGTGTCCTGTCCTCACGTTTCTCCTCACTGTTACGTCACATACGTAAATTACAGAGTGACTTCTTCAAACGACTAAGTCTTTCAACAACCACAGTTGTAAATATTTTTTTACATCACCAATATTCTATCAGCTGAACCTGGGGTTCGCGGAATAATTCGATCTCCAAACTATCAACAAGTGACGAGGTCGTAATGGAACCTGGAGCAGCGTGACGGCGTGGACTGGCCACTGGCTAGTCTTCGCTGACCGCTGACCAGACAGCTCGACGGGGAGTTTCATGCGCACGAGCCCCGGTCCAAAACAGAGTTCTCTCATCGGTTACCTGGTCCCATCCAGCAGGAACTGTCAGAAGTAGTTGGAAATAGGGGGTTCAAGAACAGGCGGAGGATCGAGGATCCGGCGGCCATCTTGGATGACGTCATCTAATCCGTATGCTAATCTATGCTAATCTACGCTAATCCATGCCAATCTATGCTAATCCATGCCAATCTATGCTAATCCATGCCAATCTATGCCAATCAGTATGCCAATCTATGCCAATTCGTATGCCAATCTATGCCAATTCGTATGCCAATCTATGCCAATTCGTATGCCAATCTATGCTAATCCATATGTTAATCCATGCTAATCCATATGCTAATCCATGCTAATCCATCCGCCATTTTATATTTCTAGAAATTTCCACCAACTTCGAATCGTGACGTCACCGTTGCACTTTTCGTCACGGCCGCCATCTTGGATTAGAATTTTTTTTTCGAACTTTTGAAATTCGATGTAATCATCAGCCGCCATCTTGTTTCGTCTGCTGGTAGCCGCCATCTTGTTTTCGTCTGCTGGTGGCCGCCATCTTGTTTTCGTCTGCTGGAGGCAGCCATCTTGTGACGTCATATAGTTCTGTTGGTCGCCACCAGATAGCAGCAGGGATTATTTTATTTTAACTAAAATATTTTCAGTGCCGAGGCTGGGATTCGATCCATGGGACGTGAAAACGTCCAGGATGTCGTGGTTACGAGGCGGACACCTTGACCACTAGACCACGAGACCAATTGGGATATGGTGGAATAAATAATCTATATATGCTACGTACTGACGGCAAGTTTATGATAAATGGGGGAGGAGGGTGTTTTTGCCTTCCTTAATGCATACCTAAGGCCCCACATTTTAAATTAAAATTATTATACAGCCGCCATCTTTAATTCCAGCACAGACTACCAGATGGCGCTAAATTCAAATATTAGTTAGGGAGTCGGCAGGCAGGTGTCGCATGCCGCCATCTTGGTTCTCAAGTTGGCTGGTAGATGTCGCTAGTATCGCGCGCCAAATTCAAAAATTAGTTGCCAGAGACGCCGCCATCTTGGTTCTCAAGTTGGCTGGTAGATGTCGCTAGTATCGCGCGCCAAATTCAAAAATTAGTTGCCAGAGGCGCCGCCATCTTGGTTCTCAAGTTGGCTGGTAGATGGCGCCACCGTCGCCATATTTTAGTTAATATAATCGATACCAGATGACGCCACCATCGCCATCTTTAGTTCCTAGTGTTGCTACCAGAGTGTGCCACCGTCGCCATCTTTAATTCTTAAAGTTACCGCCGGAGCGCGCCACCATCGCCATCTTTAATTCATAAAGTCGCTACCGGATGGCACCACTGTCGGCCATCTTTAATTCAAGGTATTGTCGCCGGATGGTGCCAAGTTTGAATTTAAAAACCTACAAGTGTTATGCAATGTGTAACCAGTCGAGATAAGTTTGGAACCTGTAGCCATATTATTATTATTATTTATTAATGTATGTTTATTAAATATGATAGAGTATTTATAAAATATTGGTGTTGTGTAGAGTCTCTCTCTCTTCTTCTCGTAGTGGCGGAAGACATCTCGAAGGTAGTGTTAGAATTTATGTATTAAAGCAATCACTCTAGCTGAGGAGACTAATAACTTATAGTTACAATTCAATAATAGCGGCAATTAAATGTTTTGAAATTAAAGCAAACAACGTAAATGTTAAACACATATTTATTTAAATCTTATTACAAACAGCAAGGGTTAAGAACAATCGATGATTTAAAAGAAGTAAATAACGAGTAATAAAATCACATAATATTCACACACTACACATCATAGTGACAAAGGCAACATTAACTCGAGACCCAATTATACATAGTAGTATGGGTGGTCGAATAGCCAGAATTTAAGTAGCTGAACATTACAATGAGCGCAATGGAATTTGCCATACAGTTTTATACATTTATCCAGGCGGTTTCCATAAGTCTTTAAAAGTTTGGACTACCACTTTAGTGGAGCGATGCTGTGAGACCCCAGAACTCGCTCGAAATATCCTGCACAACACATTCCAAAAACATGACGTAGCCTATGGTTGACGGCACAAACACCCTGAGTGGCTCTGCGTGTTTCCTCCTGCCCGAACACGCGCTGCTGTGAAAGCCTCTTCCCGAGCACAGACGTCACTCCCGCAGCAGACAAAACAGGCGTATGCTACAGGAGCTAGAACAATTGAATAACCAAATATATTTAGACTACCCAACTACATAAATGACATGAGACAATCCCTGTGCGATAATCATACTTTAAATGTTGTAATGTATGGAAATAAATACTCTCCACTCATTTTTCAAAAATCAATACTTAATTCGACATTCATATTCAAAATCAACACTCAATTAAACACTCATTCTCCATCTGCACCCGATACAGAACTAAGTTACAAAAATTAAGATACACCTCTTAATATCAACTGTTTAAATTTTATTAAATCATAAAATACAATTTATAAATATTCTTCATCCAACTAAACATTATTTTATTCTATATAACATCTACATCTTAGAGCATTAAGTATACTGTACATGTTTCTTTGATAACAGACAAATCTTTAATTTAATGATTGCATTTAATTTGTACAGTTAAATAATATTTTGAAAATTAAATGTTGACAAATTAATAACATGTCCAGCGGCCATATTGAAATTTTGTACTGTGATATAAATTTGAGGACAACGATCCTGAAGAAGCTAGTTGAATCATAGATCTCATCCAGTACCCGTGTACTGTGGTCAAAATGTCTTTTGATCCATCTGCTGAGTATGCAGAGGTAACGTCTGGATTCCGTCGTGTGTTCTTCGTGACAGCTGATGGTCAGTTCCAGCTGGAGGTCTGCAACTTTGGTCATCACTGGGTGTCGAACTGTGACGAGGACAACCTAGATGTACGCAATCAAGCATGTAGTAAGGTCAACTGTGTTATATATCATATACGACCTGACAGTAAATTTCCCACAAGCTTAGACATACTTAAGGCTGCATCAGCAACCGAAACGTTACGTGTGCGTCCAGGACAAGCGTCAATGAAGTGTGAGTTGCGGCGTAGCACCGGCGCGGTTATACCCCTTTTGTGATGTGAGGCACTGAATGTTGCAGAGAAATAATGTCATTTTTGCCAGTACTCACGATAACTGATGTGTGAAGCTGTGCTAGCTCTGCAAGGCTGATGCTAGTTCTACAGGTATGACTGCAAGGCTGCAGTGCTGATGTTGTCTCTAGGATGCTGAATGTCAGACTGGTTGTAACAACCTTTGGTGTCGTAGTACACACAAATTTATAATTCGTCTTCATCACTATCCCCCAAGCCACTATCCGTTCCTTCATCCACATCTTCGTTCGCCTCTTGCGCTTCCTTTGCGTCCTCGATGCAGGTCATAACAGCATGATATAAATAGGTAATAAATTCCTCTTCCTCAGGGAACTCAGCGAGAATGTTGAGGGTGGAGGATGTAAGGTGGTAATGTATTTCATTAAAGTCCATACCTATGTAGCGACGTACTACCTCCATTACAAATTCCCGAACATCGTCCATCGTAACACTGTTTAAATTACAATCGCAAACACTCTCCGCGTAAACACTGGTGGAAGCCATGATGATAGGAGCGTGGTTAGAAGCAGACTACCACGTTAGCATGGAGATGTCGTCAGAGCCCCACACACCACTGGGTGGCAGTTACGGTGACTCCAGAACTCGCTCGAAATATCCTGCACAACACATTCCAAAAACATTATGTAGCCTATGGTTGACGGCACAAACACCCTGAGTGGCTCTGTGTGTTTCCTCCTGCCCGAACACGCGCTGCTGTGAAAGCCTCTTCCCAAGCACAGACGTCACTCCCGCAGCAGACAAAACAGGCGTATGCTACAGGAGCTAGAACAATTGAATAACCAAATATATTTAGACTACCCAACTACATAAATGACATGAGATAATTCCTGTGCGATAATCGTACTTTAAATGTTGTAATGTATGTATAAACATTAATCATTCCGAAGTACTTGAAAAAAAAAAAATGTAAGTGAGGTGTTATTCACCTTTAGCGCTTCTCGATTTCTGTATCTGCTACCCACGAATTAAATTGAGACGGGAAACCCCACCATTTCACAAAAGACCGGCCATTTCTTCGTTTGAGAACTTTCTCCACCAAATATGTGCCCGGATACATCGTAGGCTGGATCTCTTCAGCATAGAAGCCACCACGAATAGGCTTGTGGTCCAAGTCTTCGAGGTAGTAGGTCCTCGGTTCCGATTCACGAACGTGTGTCACACGGAAAAGTTCAGAACTCCAATTCGCCGTGAAACCTTTCTCAAAGACACCTTTCTGCTTGGAGATTCTCACAATGTCACCAACATTAGCTTTATTATTGCGTGTATCTTTCTTCTTCGTGTTGGTGAATACAGTCCCAAGTAGACGATCATCCTTTACATCTTTAGGCTTCATTTTCGTGGTAGAATGCACTGTGGAATTATATTCACTTATAAGTTTCGACAAAAGATCCAACCAAAAAACACCTCAAAGTCTTTTACAAACATAATATTTATTACTCAATTTCTATCCTACTACAGAATCACTTGCGAAAGCCAGCAATCTTATAAACATTTAGCCCTGCATAGACGTGCAACGACTACTTCTTAGCTCCAAATGGCTCCAAATGCTCCAAACAGCCTTCAAATGCTCCAACAGCTCCAAAAAAAGGCTCCAAATGCTTGACAGCTCCAAATGGCTCCAAATGCTCCAAACGGCTCCAAATGCTCCAAATGCCTCCAAATGGCTCCAAATGCTCCAAACGCTCCAAATGTCTCCAAAAGGCTCCAAATGCTTCAAAAGACTCCAAATGCTCCAACAGCTCCAAAAAATGCTCCAAATGCTTAACACAGCTCCAAATGGCTCCAAATGCTCCAAATGGCTCCAACAGCTCCAAAAGGCTCCAAATGCTTCAAAAGGCTCCAATTGTTCCAAGATCTCCATCTTCAATTGGTTCCAACTGATTCCAATTACTTTTCTTATCGAACTTGGCATGATTACTAACATGTCTTTATTAGTATACATTTTGACTGGCAGTGGTAACGTATTTTGCACCTTTAAGTTATAAGTTTTATTTAGAAATCAGATTTCGATAAATGGTAGATACCATTTGGAAAGAAAATATATTAATTTATCTTCAAGTTTATACACATACATTTAATTTAAGCCATTATTGTATGTAGCCAGCTTCCCTCAGTTCTTTGAGTATGAAGGATATTTCTTTAATGTTCGAATAGTTTCCTGTACAAAGCGATCCATGTAGTAGTCGTAGCCTGTCAACCAATATGTTAGGATCTTCCCATGAGGTATAATCAAACTCTTCTGCTGCGTTCATCATCCTTGCATGTTTATAATAAATATTATCTCTGGTGTCTATCGTTTTAACACCAACCTCAAGGTCACTTTTGTCATCGTGCCAGTGATTATCACAAGCTTGATCAGGATAATTTATTTTATTACGATGTTTCCATCGTTTTGGTCTCAAACCACCATCACAGTCTTCACTCTTGCATGCTTTTGGTGCTTCAGCACAATACTCAATCATGTCAGCCTTAGATGTGTCAGCACAGTCTTCGTTCACGCCAGCTTCTGATGTGTCACCACAGTCTTCAATCATGTCAGCACCACAAACTTGATCAGGATAATTTATTTTATTACGTCGTTTCCATCGTTTTGGTCTCAGACCGCCATCACAGTCTTCGATCTTACCTGCTTTAGGTGCTTCAGTACAGTACTCAATCATGTCAGCCTCAGATGTGTCACCACATTCTTCAATCATGCACGCTTCAGATGATTCATCAAAGTCTTCGACCTTGTAAGCTTCAGATGGTTCTCCATCTTTCTCATTTTCATGGAGACGACTAGATATTGGAGTAAATATATTTTCATTTCTAATGTGGTTACAACTACCTTCGTTTGTTTTAAATTTTAAATTATTATCTTCATCTAGATCAGTAATTTTAGCATTAGCTTTTTCGCCTTCGTTCCTCTTCCGCGATGTTGTAGCCCAGTCTTCGTTATCTTTATTCATCTTAATTGTACAGGTCTTGTAATGTCTATCCAAGTAATATCTTCTACCAAAGGATTTCTGACACTGACTGCAATGAAACGGTTTTTGACAAGGACCCAAATTACACTCGCTTCTCTCATGTCGTTTAGCATTCTTTCTCAAGGTAAACACCTTGCTACAGTATCTACAGTGATGACGTTTCGATACAGCGTCAGATCCTAAATCGGAATTCATATTAGTTACCGAGACTAATGCCAGATGCAAACTAAGAGTTTTAAATTAGATATATTACTTAAATAGAATTTTTTAATTATTTCATCAGCGAGAATTAATTTATCTCATTCAAAGGTACTTGTTGCAAGTAGTTCTGCTTTTCAACAACATATGACACCACGTATTGCTTGCAGGTAAATAATATTTCTTCCTTTCATGCGGGATGCAGGATTCTCACTAACGATCGCAATAAAGGGATGACATCTCTAGACTCCAAGGAGAAGGTAGTTTGTTCTTCCAGTTAGTGTTTCTCAGATTTCTCAGGGTATATATTATTATTTGACTGAATAATGATTTTTTTCTTTTAAATTCCACCTAATAAAAATAAAATAGAAGCACTCAGAGAAAACCATCAGGGATGATGTCGTTTATAAACATCATAAATTACCATTTTTTTTAAATATTCCAAATTTAATCCTGCTTAAGCAAAGAGTTCACAAGCCCGCTTGTGCTAGAACTCTCATGTTGCTTAAGCAAAGAGTTCACAAGCCCGCTTGTGCTAGAACTCTCATGTTGCTTAAGCAAAGAGTTCACAAGCCCGCTTGTGCTAGAACTCTTTGTTTAAGCAGGATTAAATTTGGAATATTTAAAAAAAATGGTAATTTATGATGTTTATAAACGACATCATCCCTGATGGTTTTCTCTGAGTGCTTCTATTTTATTTTTATTAGGTGGAATTTAAAAGAAAAAAATCATTATTCAGTCAAATAATAATATATACCCTGAGAAATCTGAGAAACACTAACTGGAAGAACAAACTACCTTCTCCTTGGAGTCTAGAGATGTCATCCCTTTATTGCGATCGTTAGTGAGAATCCTGCATCCCGCATGAAAGGAAGAAATATTATTTACCTGCAAGCAATACGTGGTGTCATATGTTGTTGAAAAGCAGAACTACTTGCAACAAGTACCTTTGAATGAGATAAATTAATTCTCGCTGATGAAATAATTAAAAAATTCTATTTAAGTAATATATCTAATTTAAAACTCTTAGTTTGCATCTGGCATTAGTCTCGGTAACTAATATGAATTCCGATTTAGGATCTGACGCTGTATCGAAACGTCATCACTGTAGATACTGTAGCAAGGTGTTTACCTTGAGAAAGAATGCTAAACGACATGAGAGAAGCGAGTGTAATTTGGGTCCTTGTCAAAAACCGTTTCATTGCAGTCAGTGTCAGAAATCCTTTGGTAGAAGATATTACTTGGATAGACATTACAAGACCTGTACAATTAAGATGAATAAAGATAACGAAGACTGGGCTACAACATCGCGGAAGAGGAACGAAGGCGAAAAAGCTAATGCTAAAATTACTGATCTAGATGAAGATAATAATTTAAAATTTAAAACAAACGAAGGTAGTTGTAACCACATTAGAAATGAAAATATATTTACTCCAATATCTAGTCGTCTCCATGAAAATGAGAAAGATGGAGAACCATCTGAAGCTTACAAGGTCGAAGACTTTGATGAATCATCTGAAGCGTGCATGATTGAAGAATGTGGTGACACATCTGAGGCTGACATGATTGAGTACTGTACTGAAGCACCTAAAGCAGGTAAGATCGAAGACTGTGATGGCGGTCTGAGACCAAAACGATGGAAACGACGTAATAAAATAAATTATCCTGATCAAGTTTGTGGTGCTGACATGATTGAAGACTGTGGTGACACATCAGAAGCTGGCGTGAACGAAGACTGTGCTGACACATCTAAGGCTGACATGATTGAGTATTGTGCTGAAGCACCAAAAGCATGCAAGAGTGAAGACTGTGATGGTGGTTTGAGACCAAAACGATGGAAACATCGTAATAAAATAAATTATCCTGATCAAGCTTGTGATAATCACTGGCACGATGACAAAAGTGACCTTGAGGTTGGTGTTAAAACGATAGACACCAGAGATAATATTTATTATAAACATGCAAGGATGATGAACGCAGCAGAAGAGTTTGATTATACCTCATGGGAAGATCCTAACATATTGGTTGACAGGCTACGACTACTACATGGATCGCTTTGTACAGGAAACTATTCGAACATTAAAGAAATATCCTTCATACTCAAAGAACTGAGGGAAGCTGGCTACATACAATAATGGCTTAAATTAAATGTATGTGTATAAACTTGAAGATAAATTAATATATTTTCTTTCCAAATGGTATCTACCATTTATCGAAATCTGATTTCTAAATAAAACTTATAACTTAAAGGTGCAAAATACGTTACCACTGCCAGTCAAAATGTATACTAATAAAGACATGTTAGTAATCATGCCAAGTTCGATAAGAAAAGTAATTGGAATCAGTTGGAACCAATTGAAGATGGAGATCTTGGAACAATTGGAGCCTTTTGAAGCATTTGGAGCCTTTTGGAGCTGTTGGAGCCATTTGGAGCATTTGGAGCCATTTGGAGCTGTGTTAAGCATTTGGAGCATTTTTTGGAGCTGTTGGAGCATTTGGAGTCTTTTGAAGCATTTGGAGCCTTTTGGAGACATTTGGAGCGTTTGGAGCATTTGGAGCCATTTGGAGGCATTTGGAGCATTTGGAGCCGTTTGGAGCATTTGGAGCCATTTGGAGCTGTCAAGCATTTGGAGCCTTTTTTTGGAGCTGTTGGAGCATTTGAAGGCTGTTTGGAGCATTTGGAGCCATTTGGAGCTAAGAAGTAGTCGTTGCACGTCTATGCAGGGCTAAATGTTTATAAGATTGCTGGCTTTCGCAAGTGATTCTGTAGTAGGATAGAAATTGAGTAATAAATATTATGTTTGTAAAAGACTTTGAGGTGTTTTTTGGTTGGATCTTTTGTCGAAACTTATAAGTGAATATAATTCCACAGTGCATTCTACCACGAAAATGAAGCCTAAAGATGTAAAGGATGATCGTCTACTTGGGACTGTATTCACCAACACGAAGAAGAAAGATACACGCAATAATAAAGCTAATGTTGGTGACATTGTGAGAATCTCCAAGCAGAAAGGTGTCTTTGAGAAAGGTTTCACGGCGAATTGGAGTTCTGAACTTTTCCGTGTGACACACGTTCGTGAATCGGAACCGAGGACCTACTACCTCGAAGACTTGGACCACAAGCCTATTCGTGGTGGCTTCTATGCTGAAGAGATCCAGCCTACGATGTATCCGGGCACATATTTGGTGGAGAAAGTTCTCAAACGAAGAAATGGCCGGTCTTTTGTGAAATGGTGGGGTTTCCCGTCTCAATTTAATTCGTGGGTAGCAGATACAGAAATCGAGAAGCGCTAAAGGTGAATAACACCTCACTTACATTTTTTTTTTTCAAGTACTTCGGAATGATTAATGTTTATACATACATTACAACATTTAAAGTACGATTATCGCACAGGAATTATCTCATGTCATTTATGTAGTTGGGTAGTCTAAATATATTTGGTTATTCAATTGTTCTAGCTCCTGTAGCATACGCCTGTTTTGTCTGCTGCGGGAGTGACGTCTGTGCTTGGGAAGAGGCTTTCACAGCAGCGCGTGTTCGGGCAGGAGGAAACACACAGAGCCACTCAGGGTGTTTGTGCCGTCAACCATAGGCTACATAATGTTTTTGGAATGTGTTGTGCAGGATATTTCGAGCGAGTTCTGGAGTCACCGTAACTGCCACCCAGTGGTGTGTGGGGCTCTGACGACATCTCCATGCTAACGTGGTAGTCTGCTTCTAACCACGCTCCTATCATCATGGCTTCCACCAGTGTTTACGCGGAGAGTGTTTGCGATTGTAATTTAAACAGTGTTACGATGGACGATGTTCGGGAATTTGTAATGGAGGTAGTACGTCGCTACATAGGTATGGACTTTAATGAAATACATTACCACCTTACATCCTCCACCCTCAACATTCTCGCTGAGTTCCCTGAGGAAGAGGAATTTATTACCTATTTATATCATGCTGTTATGACCTGCATCGAGGACGCAAAGGAAGCGCAAGAGGCGAACGAAGATGTGGATGAAGGAACGGATAGTGGCTTGGGGGATAGTGATGAAGACGAATTATAAATTTGTGTGTACTACGACACCAAAGGTTGTTACAACCAGTCTGACATTCAGCATCCTAGAGACAACATCAGCACTGCAGCCTTGCAGTCATACCTGTAGAACTAGCATCAGCCTTGCAGAGCTAGCACAGCTTCACACATCAGTTATCGTGAGTACTGGCAAAAATGACATTATTTCTCTGCAACATTCAGTGCCTCACATCACAAAAGGGGTATAACCGCGCCGGTGCTACGCCGCAACTCACACTTCATTGACGCTTGTCCTGGACGCACACGTAACGTTTCGGTTGCTGATGCAGCCTTAAGTATGTCTAAGCTTGTGGGAAATTTACTGTCAGGTCGTATATGATATATAACACAGTTGACCTTACTACATGCTTGATTGCGTACATCTAGGTTGTCCTCGTCACAGTTCGACACCCAGTGATGACCAAAGTTGCAGACCTCCAGCTGGAACTGACCATCAGCTGTCACGAAGAACACACGACGGAATCCAGACGTTACCTCTGCATACTCAGCAGATGGATCAAAAGACATTTTGACCACAGTACACGGGTACTGGATGAGATCTATGATTCAACTAGCTTCTTCAGGATCGTTGTCCTCAAATTTATATCACAGTACAAAATTTCAATATGGCCGCTGGACATGTTATTAATTTGTCAACATTTAATTTTCAAAATATTATTTAACTGTACAAATTAAATGCAATCATTAAATTAAAGATTTGTCTGTTATCAAAGAAACATGTACAGTATACTTAATGCTCTAAGATGTAGATGTTATATAGAATAAAATAATGTTTAGTTGGATGAAGAATATTTATAAATTGTATTTTATGATTTAATAAAATTTAAACAGTTGATATTAAGAGGTGTATCTTAATTTTTGTAACTTAGTTCTGTATCGGGTGCAGATGGAGAATGAGTGTTTAATTGAGTGTTGATTTTGAATATGAATGTCGAATTAAGTATTGATTTTTGAAAAATGAGTGGAGAGTATTTATTTCCATACATTACAACATTTAAAGTATGATTATCGCACAGGGATTGTCTCATGTCATTTATGTAGTTGGGTAGTCTAAATATATTTGGTTATTCAATTGTTCTAGCTCCTGTAGCATACGCCTGTTTTGTCTGCTGCGGGAGTGACGTCTGTGCTCGGGAAGAGGCTTTCACAGCAGCGCGTGTTCGGGCAGGAGGAAACACGCAGAGCCACTCAGGGTGTTTGTGCCGTCAACCATAGGCTACGTCATGTTTTTGGAATGTGTTGTGCAGGATATTTCGAGCGAGTTCTGGGGTCTCACAGCATCGCTCCACTAAAGTGGTAGTCCAAACTTTTAAAGACTTATGGAAACCGCCTGGATAAATGTATAAAACTGTATGGCAAATTCCATTGCGCTCATTGTAATGTTCAGCTACTTAAATTCTGGCTATTCGACCACCCATACTACTATGTATAATTGGGTCTCGAGTTAATGTTGCCTTTGTCACTATGATGTGTAGTGTGTGAATATTATGTGATTTTATTACTCGTTATTTACTTCTTTTAAATCATCGATTGTTCTTAACCCTTGCTGTTTGTAATAAGATTTAAATAAATATGTGTTTAACATTTACGTTGTTTGCTTTAATTTCAAAACATTTAATTGCCGCTATTATTGAATTGTAACTATAAGTTATTAGTCTCCTCAGCTAGAGTGATTGCTTTAATACATAAATTCTAACACTACCTTCGAGATGTCTTCCGCCACTACGAGAAGAAGAGAGAGAGACTCTACACAACACCAATATTTTATAAATACTCTATCATATTTAATAAACATACATTAATAAATAATAATAATAATATGGCTACAGGTTCCAAACTTATCTCGACTGGTTACACATTGCATAACACTTGTAGGTTTTTAAATTCAAACTTGGCACCATCCGGCGACAATACCTTGAATTAAAGATGGCCGACAGTGGTGCCATCCGGTAGCGACTTTATGAATTAAAGATGGCGATGGTGGCGCGCTCCGGCGGTAACTTTAAGAATTAAAGATGGCGACGGTGGCACACTCTGGTAGCAACACTAGGAACTAAAGATGGCGATGGTGGCGTCATCTGGTATCGATTATATTAACTAAAATATGGCGACGGTGGCGCCATCTACCAGCCAACTTGAGAACCAAGATGGCGGCGCCTCTGGCAACTAATTTTTGAATTTGGCGCGCGATACTAGCGACATCTACCAGCCAACTTGAGAACCAAGATGGCGGCGTCTCTGGCAACTAATTTTTGAATTTGGCGCGCGATACTAGCGACATCTACCAGCCAACTTGAGAACCAAGATGGCGGCATGCGACACCTGCCTGCCGACTCCCTAACTAATATTTGAATTTAGCGCCATCTGGTAGTCTGTGCTGGAATTAAAGATGGCGGCTGTATAATAATTTTAATTTAAAATGTGGGGCCTTAGGTATGCATTAAGGAAGGCAAAAACACCCTCCTCCCCCATTTATCATAAACTTGCCGTCAGTACGTAGCATATATAGATTATTTATTCCACCATATCCCAATTGGTCTCGTGGTCTAGTGGTCAAGGTGTCCGCCTCGTAACCACGACATCCTGGACGTTTTCACGTCCCATGGATCGAATCCCAGCCTCGGCACTGAAAATATTTTAGTTAAAATAAAATAATCCCTGCTGCTATCTGGTGGCGACCAACAGAACTATATGACGTCACAAGATGGCTGCCTCCAGCAGACGAAAACAAGATGGCGGCCACCAGCAGACGAAAACAAGATGGCGGCCACCAGCAGACGAAACAAGATGGCGGCTGATGATTACATCGAATTTCAAAAGTTCGAAAAAAAAATTCTAATCCAAGATGGCGGCCGTGACGAAAAGTGCAACGGTGACGTCACGATTCGAAGTTGGTGGAAATTTCTAGAAATATAAAATGGCGGATGGATTAGCATGGATTAGCATATGGATTAGCATGGATTAACATATGGATTAGCATAGATTGGCATACGAATTGGCATAGATTGGCATACGAATTGGCATAGATTGGCATACGAATTGGCATAGATTGGCATACTGATTGGCATAGATTGGCATGGATTAGCATAGATTGGCATGGATTAGCATAGATTGGCATGGATTAGCGTAGATTAGCATAGATTAGCATACGGATTAGATGACGTCATCCAAGATGGCCGCCGGATCCTCGATCCTCCGCCTGTTCTTGAACCCCCTATTTCCAACTACTGTCAGACTTTGTTTCGGAACGAAGCACTCTACCATGGCGGCCTGGCTGGTGGCTGCCCCTCAGCGCCGCCGCCCTTCGAGTGACGGCAGGGTGGAGGGGGTTGTAGGGGGGCTAGAAAGTATGGTTCGGCAAAGTATCTGGAGACTCCATTATTTTACTCTCGCAGGAAAGTGTACATTTCTGGATGTTACTCGAATGCACGGGATAAGACATCGTGTAGCAGGGCCGTGTGATCCGCTCCCATGTCCGTGCATAGTTTTTTGAACAGTCTGTAATTCAGCAGCCTAATTTTTGTGTAGTTTACACACATCTATGACACGTTCTAATATCAAGTTCAATTCAGAGCTCATCGACTGCAATGTAAGTGCTTCCCTATGGATGCAATGGGTCCACATATCACTGGTGCCTTAAGGTGAATTACATTTACTTTAGGTTATACCCGTAGAATATATTTCAGCGTGGTGAGAATAGTTTTGAAACCAGTCATGTAACAGTTTTGTCTGCTCGGCACTCGGCTGCAGGTCACTAAGCTCGTAACTGGCAGCTCGGAGGAGACGCAAGGACGAGCCAAGCACCGAGCAAAGCAAGCTCGTGCCACTGTCCAAGGAGGACAGCAGTAGATGTGTCGAGCTGTCCTCAGTAGACACTTGCTCACTTCCTCCTGCCCATGGCTGAGAGTCATCCTATACACCAAGTGTATAAAGCTGCTGGAAGACTGTTTAATAGGTTGAGTTGAACTCGCTAGGAATAATCGTAACACACGCGCAAGCAATTATAATTAAACTTCATCACCTTTAACAAAAAAAGGGGGGTTAGTCTGTAAAGTCGGTTTACGGACGATAATTTTACGTGTTAACGTCACATGAAAATCATTGATAAAAATTGCATACTTTTAAATTTTCAAATATTATTTAAAGTGTTTGAAAATTTAATTTAAATAATTTGTTTAAATATAATCACGAACAATCAGTTAAAAAGCCCGCCTTAACCTGTTTGATATTATAGAAGATTTTCTCGCAAGGTGGTTGGCCGGTTCTTGCACGCTCGGCTCAGGCGGAACGTGACAATTTTTCGTTGCGTGCAGCCGGCGTTCATCGATTTATAAGACGTTATCACGTTGTAAACCGTCACTATGTTTACAGTTTTTCTTTTTTTTCCATTTTTTTTATGAGATTATGAGTGCAAAATTGATGTAATTAATTAAAAATGTTTTATGTTTAAAAAAAAGTAAGAGGAAGATGTGAATAGAGAGCCTCAAATCTAATTAATGCCATTGCAAAGCTATTTTATCTATGCATTTATAAAACCATTACTGTATTTTAGCGCTGTTTAAATTCTCGTTATTCCTACTTGCATATGTCTGTGGATTTTCAATTCCAGCTTTGGTTAATTCATCTATGGTTGCTATAAACAGGTATTCGTTCGATAGTGGTTTTTCGAATATGGATGTGAAAAAAAACAAATAAAATAAAGAAAAATTATCTGGAGAAGAAGATACGTACTGAGTGAGGGTCGTACTTCTCTTTACATTTCCGTTCAGCTCACAAGAAAAGACTACAGCGGAGTTCCGTTATTTTGATAGACGTCAAGTTGGGTTCATGAAATTCTGCATTATTTGACAGAATTATGGATTTTCCGAACTTCAATAATGAACTTACTCTTCGGTCGATATCTACATTCCTGACCATCCTGGGTTCGAATCTTCGTACTTTCCATTCATGAAGGACGATGGTCGGTGCCGTCAGTCACTGTCACAAGAATTCTGAGACCTGAGTTCCCGACAGAACCATGACGATCATACATCTAGGATTCCATGTCGTCTACGTTGGTGAGATTGTTTCACATAAATTGTAAAGATCAGAGAAGGATGCTGGACTGCCGTCATCTAATTTTACAACTAGAACAGTAGTATTCTTAGTTTTCAGCTGGTCGAAAACGTCCTTGTCTCTGGTTACCGCAATCCAGATGTCCAGTGCTGCAGAGTTTGAAGTGTCTCCGAACAACTGAACTAGACGTAAGGTTACGTGAATCGTGACATTACTAGTATGAAATACCTTTACTTAGATTTTTGGCTCTCTACGAATATATTTCCGCATACAGATAACTATCACTGATCTAGTATAGATGTTATTGAGACTATTTGATCACCTAAATAGATGTCAATTATGTTTGCTTGTTCTTTTAAGTCAAGATAATAAAACTAATATTTTAGAAGGTATAACTAGTTACGTCAAATTCCTAACCTTTGGCATTACTTTTAAAATATACATTAGACAAATAGAATTCATAATTGCATATTTAGTTTATGATTCACGCTACACTTCCTTATTACACATTTTAGACACATGTCTTGTAAGCAGAAACAAATTAGCCAGGAACAAATGAGTGTAATAACTTGGATAAAGCAAAATTAATAAGAGGAATCATAATCAATTGTTTATTTCTGGAGAAACATATATATATAAAATTAGGCGCCCGATTTCAATAAATAAATATCCCAAGTTCTACAACGTAAAAAAAAAAAAGATTTTGTTACCCAGATAGGAAAGAGTAGTGTGTGTAGGGAAGGAAGGACATCTGTAGTTTTATCTGACTTTGACTTTAATTACTAACATTGCAAAGTGTGAGCGTGAAGTCCATGCGCGAAGGAAGTGAAACTTCTTACTTATTAGGCATAGGTAGAGATAAATTATTTACACTTTCAATCACACTATTCACATAAAAGTGAACGATACTTATAAAGTTAATTCAACAAATCAATAACTCTTTTGCACACGGATAAATAAATTGGGGATACTTAAAATAAATAAAATAAATATGTTAGTGTAAATCGTTAGCCGTTATCAAAACTGAGGAATAGACAAACAAAAGTTGCGTTACGAGAATTACGTAGAATCACTGCTGCGTCATTTCTACCTATCCCTTGTGGTATATACAACTAGCATATAGCATGCTACCTTACTTTTCCCTTGCCGTCTTCCCATTCGACCGCTATGCGCTAGCGCATGCGTTGGTGTGACGTCACCGCTGAGGCACTCTCCTCCTCTACCATTTCCCCCACCACTTCCCTAACTGTTTACTTCATGCAATCGGAATTTTCGTGACGCTCGAAAATTGTAGCCCCTTCAGCAAAAAAGTTTCACTTGAAAAGTTCAAACCACTCCGTTATTTTAGCGATTTTTCGTGCGCTCTAATAAAGTGCTGGCAAGAACTTCATCATAAGTCAAATTTATGAGCAAACAAAAGGTACTTCAGAGGTGCGGAGCCCTCTTAAATTTTTTTACAGCTTTGTAAGAAAAATCCGACCCCTTCCTTCTACCTCCACGTGATATGCACATTGCTCCTAAGTGGCCAGTATAGGGACTAATGGGGCAGAGAACACATTCAACGGGCCGTTATTAAACGGCTTATTTTTCAACAGAACATAAAAATTACGGATTTTCATACTTTAAATAACTGTAATAAAAGTGAAGGTATATTAATCCAAAGTGAAATCACCTGACTCCCTCAATTCGATCAGCAAATGGTTGGTATCTAATGTGACATGCGTAGATGTTATGGTCTACGGAATAGTGACGCGACCTATGAATTGGGAAGATGGGTGTGCCGCGCAGGGCGTGGCTGCATCTGCATGATTGCAAGATAACCGAGTGAAGCCGTTTCCTTCTACCCCAATAACTAACTGTCTGCGCCAGGCTGGTTAAACGCCCAAAACGTTGGCTAAAGTGCAGCGACGGCATTGTAAAAAAAACAGTTTTATATGACTAATTATGGAAGTGCCGGGGTTTATCTCGGAGATTGTAATTCATAATTACTAAGCATCATCAGACGTGGTCAAAAACCATTCCCGCCGTGTTCTGGGATAAGCAATACCACGTCCTAGCACACTCCCTCCTAGGCGCCAGGCAGCTGAGACAGAGCTCCGGTGACTGGCGGGGATCACCTCACTAGGGAGCTCGGAGTCACCTTCGTGTGAACATGGCCTGGCATGACATGTGAACATGTCTCGTGAACATGGCCTGGCATGACATGTGAACATGGTTTAGCATGTTTTGTAAATTTTACCTGGCAGTTCACATGAACATGGACTGTTATGACATGTGAACACAGCTTGGCATATCGCGTGAACATGACCTGGCATGTCGCGGCAACATGGCCTGTCATGGGCGCATGAACATGGCTTTGCATGCTGTATGAACATTACCTGGAATTTCGCATTAACATGGTCTGAATTACATGTAAACATGCCGATGAAATGATCTGGCATTTCGCGTGATGATGACCTGGCATGTCGCATGAATATGGACTGTCATATCGCATGAACATGGCCTTACATGACAAGTGAACAGGCCCTGGTATGTCTCGTGAACATGATCTGGCAACTCGCGTGAACATAGCCTGGGATGTCTCATGATCTTGGTCTAGCATGTGTTGTGAACATGATCTGGCATTTCCCATGAACTAAGCCTTTCATGACATGTGAACATGGCTTGGCATTTCACGTGAGCGTTACCTGGCATGTTGCATGAACATGGTTTAACTTGTTGCGTGAAAATGGCTGGTATGTCGCATTAAAAATGGCCTGAGATTTTCCGTGAATATGGTAAGACATGACAAGCATAAAGCGAAAACGCTTTGTATTTCACAAAGTATGACACTGATATTTTAATTTCAAAAAATGTTCCAAAAGATCTTATCACCAAAACTTTAAACCTACTATTAACGAGACTCATATTTTCAAATAATAATTGTAATTATCTGCCTTTCCCCATGTAAACAGTATTGTCTTAAACTTTGCAAATGAGATTTAATTATGTTGGTAAGTAAACTACAGTTATTTAAATATTTTATTATAAGTATTATAAAAAAAACATTTTTTTTCGTTGATGATATTAAATCCCTGATGTGAACTTTAATTCTAAACAGACATAGGTTTAATGTATTATTACAGCAAAATGAAAGTTCATTAAAGTTTGCAACTGACAATTTACATAAATTGGGACAGTAATATGTTACCTATCAAAATTATTACATAAAAATTTCACTAATTATCTTATACAAAAGTTGGTCAAGTCAATGAACTCCTACAAAGTAGCTGTACTAACATCCTGCAATAATATGTACCTGCGTTCTCCAAACTACAAAAACCAAAACACAGACCAATTTAAAATCTAATTTTAACTATCGTAACGGGGAAAACGTTTTATGCATTATCATCACATATTCTCTTCCATTAGGAGTTTCACAAGTTGTAAATATTACCAAATTTATTTATAACATTTTTTTATAAATTCCATCAAATGATATGCAAACTGCCAGTAACTTAATTGATTGTGAAGATTTCAAATGTTTTCTTAGCTGATCAGGTTTGGTGCTCAAGCAATTTAAGTACTCTTAATTATTTTAAAATTTTTGTTTTACCTTCACTAGGTAAACTCATTTCATTAGTCTCAATTATCAAATCGCAAAAATTTCGTTTAACATATAGATCGTTTGAGACATCTAGGAATTATTTGGGACAGTAAATTATTTCGTGTCGACAAGAAGCACATCAAGATCTTTAGAACTTCTCAAATTCATAACATTTGGAGTAAAAACTCTCAATTCTCTGTTGTGCTTATACTTCACCTTAGACGGATCCAAGTAAGAAAACATTTCTTAATTAAAAATTAAATTACAGATATACTCTAAAATATTTGAAATTATATAGAAAATATACTTTACATTATTCCCAAAATCTTTAATTTAATAACAGTCCGTTTGACTTACCATATTTTTTAAAAATAAATTTTTAATTTCTTATTTATTCTTTATACTTTCATCATATTATGCAAAATTTATTATTATCTATTATTATAACAACTTTTTCTTCAGATTTTATATCTTTGAGTGGCTTAAGAATTCTAAACCACTACCACAGAACTAGTGACAATTTAAATGATATATTTAATCTGTATAACCTAATGAAGAGGACTTGAGTCGCACCTGTGTTTCCGTACCATGTGCGTCTCTGCCTGAGGACGGGAGCAGATAGCAGTTCCCGAAACGTCGCTTGTTTCTGTTTTGGTAAAACTATTGTGTTCGTTTGTCTTTTCGTTTTGTCGTGTTTTTGTCTCGTTTCAACTGTTGTGCTGAATTATTTTGGGTTCAATATTTTTGTGTTATCATTTGTGGGTTTTTTGTCGTTCTCTTAGTACATTTTTTTTTGCTTTTCTTTGTTTGTTGACCATATTCCTGTTTCGGAATATTTTGTGGTGTTCATATCCTTGTTGACAACAGCAATTATTTGCTTAATTTTGTGTGTTTTTTTTGTCTTTTTTGGGTATTTTTATTTATTTATTTTATTTATTAGGTTTTCTTCAACAGAAAAAGTTCTTAGCAATGGCGTATTTCCAAAAACTTACATCAAGTCACCCCTATGTGCGGTGTGCAGATATTCAGGAAAAACCACGCGATTTAAAAAATACTCAATATATCCGAGTGGGTTCTGTTTACAAAACGCATTTCAGAATTCGCTGAGAGCCGAAAAGTAATTTTGATTTCGGATTAAGTTGATAAACTGTATATTTGAAGTGAAAACATCTTTAGCCGAGCTTGGCAAAACTTATGGGCTCGCGTCTCCGACATGCTAGTGGTATAACACTAAAATAATTTTTTTTATGTACATTTGACGTAGAAATGATAAAATATTACAAATTTAAAAAAGGTTTTAAGTTTTACCTTCGGTCGACAGTCCCCATGACTGCCTTTACATTTTTTTAGAAGAGTTAAAATGGCTAAAAGACGTGTTTTCAGAGTACGTTTCAGGCGTAAAACAACCAGTACAGATACTTGAAAACACTTAAGGGACTCTTGTATTACACACTTACCTCAATTTCTATGTCTTAATATGTTACGTTCACCGCTAAAATATCACAGTTGCCCCATGCACTGGGAGAAGACTGCGCGCTAGCTCAGAGGAGACACCGCGCTAGAAATACCAGTGAGCGTTGCGCTCATCATCCCGCCTCACTAACACACATGCACCCCTGACGAGGCGGGCCCTTAATGGCTTACGGCCCTTTGAAGGATAAAAAAAGGAATTAGAGAAACAAATAATTATGAAATTTATACTTTGTTAATAACAAAGGCAACATAGTTAAAATATAGGCATTTATTACTAGGCAATCAGTAGTGTCTATTTTTATGAGAAAATAATATATATATTTAAAAAAATTATGGGTTCAAAATACAAACTGTATAATAATTTTAAAAATACTCCACTCTCTCATTAAAAAGGATCAAAAATGGTTTTTAGTCAATCTCTTTATTATGAGTATTTTTCTTACTTTAGGCAGTTCTTTCCCTATTTTCCTGACTTGGATGGTACATTTACCTGACTTGTGTCTGGTGAACGTTTCAAAGAGAGGGTAAACTACAACGATAAAGAATTAAATTTTTATAGACCAAGAATTATAATTTTTTTTAAACTATTAATTATTATAAGAGTAAAAATATTTGATTGAAAAATGACAAACAATACACACCCTCGTGATATTATCGTGGTTATACTTTCAAATGGGGATTATGTATATAATTGTCAATATAATAATTTTTTTTAAACGATGCATTTCTTATGTTTCAGAAGAATATGTCAGTTAAAGCTGAGGTAAGTAAAATGTTAATATTTGCAAAGCAACTATAAATAAAAACGAACGCAAAAAATTCTATAATATGAATTTTCATTGAACTCAGTTAACACGAGAAATTATGATATTGCTGAAAACAGCTACAAATATTCGCATAAACATTCACAAACAGGCAGCAAGGATATCTCATTAGCAAATTTATTTCGGAAAATAAGCTTTATAATGATGTAACTGAGTTCAAAACGGAAAGACTATAGAACAAGGCGGATGCTATACATATTTATTTAACACAATTAAAATCACAATAATTCATTACAATTATAATACAATATTCTTTGCTCTTGTAACAAGCTGACTGGTAAGCTATCACACACGGTCAATAGATTCAGGGCAGCAACAAAATTGTATGAAACTACTAGAGAGTAAATAATCACAATGTACACACACTACAATATAAGTTAGTATGTATGTATGTATAAATTGGGTCAGAAATTATTCCACTTAACAAATGTTTCAATTACTTGATAGAAATTGCTTAAAAAACCGCCGAAATTTCCTTAAAGCGACAATTTACAAAAATATCTTTAAACATCCACATTACAATTATATAATCAAATATTAAGATGTTAAAAATCATCAAGTGACTAATTCCAAAGTTACATAATATTATTTAAATTACACAAAGGTCTCAGTCAGAATATTACGTGGCGCCGTTACGTGATACGTGTCAAGTGAACCAGTTATGTGATGGACATCAACACCACCGAACATGTGTGTAAATAACTGCTGCTAGTCACGTGGCTTGTGTTGCGTCGCGGCGACAGCGAGTTGCTACTCGCCCTGCGAGTCGAGCTGTCCGGACGTACTCGTCCACTCGCCAGGCACCATCGTGACAGCTGTGTCGATCACCTCGTCGACTGCTGTGGCAGCTGAGTGCAGCGAGTACTGCGCATGCGGACTCATACGAAAGTACACTTCAGTCTATGGCACGCATGAACTATTTTCTGCATTGCTGTTGAAATTTACTCTGATAATAAGCAAGTCAATCAGCCTTACGTAACTATTGTGAACCTGGTGGATTCATTTTCTAAATTCGCTATACTTCTTATATTCCCTTGAATATAGAGCACAAAAATGCATAGCGACCTTTTCAACACGTAAGCGTAACAGTTCTTACGTGTGTTACGTTCTCCTGAGTATTATACCTGAACATCACTGATCGCAATAAACAAAGTCCAGATCGGGTTGTAAACCATCTAATACGAACACTCCTCTGGGATGTTGACCTCGACAGTCCCGCCAGTGGCCGAGTCCCGCCTCTCCTGCTGCAGTGAGTGGACATGGAGCTGAGGTCGGGCAGCGTGACGTCATGGTGGCGTAGCGGCTGTGCTCGGCCTCAGCGCCGCCTCCCAGCCGAGCGCGTCCCTGCTCTACTCCACCAGACTAGCCACCTGCTGGGAGCAGCAGTGCTACCTCGCATGCCGCCTGGGCTGTAGGCTGCCTCGCGGACACGCGGGTATCGCGGGCTGCCTGCTCCACAGGCTGATACGAGACTGCTCCCACGGGGATGTGCAGTCTGGACATACAATATAACCACTTCATCCATTAAACCTTTTTTACCCCTCAAATATTTGCTTCGTTTCGGATGAAAAAAAAATGTATTTTGAACACAATATATTATGAATCATTTTTAGGAGTTCCTACACGAGCAAAGCATACATGATAGTAACTAGGACGAGTAACAGGTCGGTTACTTGGGTAGACTGAACGGAAGAGCATTATTTGACCTAGTTGTATCCCGTTTACTTTACCCGTGGGAAAGCTCCTTTAAATTGAAAAATTTTAAACCCAAGTTAAATAAAATAAAGAAAATGTCCGTTTAAAATATTTTACCAAACGTCCTTAAAATAATGTCATGTAAAACCTTTGCTGGATTGTGTATTTCGATAATAAAACGGTATGTTTTTAGTAATAGTGTTTACATTTTTTTTATTTTTGAGATAAAAACGGTAGAGTTTTATTTTCTTTGTACAGTTGTCAAGTTTTCGTGAGTTCAGTATTCATATCGTGCGTCCAACAGAACCAGTGAGACATACGCTCGGAAGGAGCCCACTGGTGTAGGCACTGCACAGGAACTTGTGGACATTCGTCAACAAGCAACTTGCAGACTTTCATCTTACCAAGTAGCTATTCAAAACACTAGTAGTGCTCCTTGTATTTATGCATACCATGTGAAAAATTATAGCAGTATACATCCTTATTTGTAAAAAAAAAAGGGGGTTGTCTGTAAAGTCGGTTTACGGTAGATAATTTTACGTGATAACGTCATAAGAAAGCATGATGAAAAATTGCATACTTTTTAATTTTCAAATAGTATGTACAGTTTTTGCAGATTTAATTTAAATTTTTTGTTTAAATATAATAACGAACAATTAGTTAAAAAGTCCGCCTTAACTTGTTTGATATAATAGAAGATTTTCGCGCACGGTGGTTGGCCGGTTTTTGCACGCTCGGCTCAGGCGGAACGTGACAATTTTTTTTGCGTGCAGCCGGAGTTCATCGATTTATAAGACGTTATCACGTCAAAAACGAACTTAGTTGAACAAGTACACAAAACTCACACAAAACAAACTGATGATTAAATTGAAAGTATGCTTTGTTCTGACAGATAAATCAAGGTAGCATTGTCATGATTTAATTAAACGCTTTGTTGCTAAGCTTACAGAAACGGGTTTAGAAGCTAGCAAACAAACAAACCTGACTGAGCGGTTATCTTGTGCCGCCACGCTCGGAGATACCATGGCCAGAACTGTACATTCACAGCTACCGACTCCGATAAAGCTAATTGACTTGGCGGCGATACGACCACGTGTTTGCATTTCATTTCGCCGGGCGTGCGTTTTGAATACCCTGTCGCGCCGAGCCAGATGCATCTCCGAGCTGGCGAGGGGAACAGGGAGCCACACAGTTCTGGCGGTTTACAGGCAGACAGGAAATACCATTCCGCGATCGGTCTCTACGGCACGTGTTTACACACACTTCAAAGTCTTTTCGTGTTTTTTTATTTTTTAAATTTTCGAGTGGGCAAACGAACATACGTTTGAAGTCGCTCTGTCAGCAGAAACATATCGGATGAAACATAGAATGCTACTTAACCGTTCAAGTGCTTCAGGACTACTTGAAAACGTTGGTAGTAATGTACACTACGCTTGTTTTTGAGCTTCTCCCACACTGAAGCGATATTCATTTGAATATAATTGCCTGCTGAAGTTGCCTGGTTCTTTGGCAGCACACCGTGAACCATATGTGCGCTACAGTCGAAGCAATTACTTTGAGTGGCTAAACATCGGAAAGCAATAACCATTTAGTAACAAGAGCAAATAACGCTACGTTGTTATAAGCAGGTCAACATTAACATTAAAAAAAAGTAAATAACAGCCACCAGAAAAAGTTCCACTCGCGGTAAATAAATAACCGAAAGTCAACAATACCTATGTAGCGTTAATCCGTAATCTGTTGAATGCATCGCCTTAAAACATTACAGTTTAACAGCACAAATGAGCATGTGGCGAGTAACCAGTTCGAAATGACGTCACAAGTTATTTTTGTGACAGTTGTTAGATGACAAACAAAAATGGCATTATTGTGTGCAGTGTGTGATTGTTAGAATATAAGTGATAGTTAAAAAAAAGTATTTTTCCATGTTTGCAGCGGTTTTTAACTCGGAAAAGAAACGTGACTTAACTAAAATAATATTATAATTCGACGGTTCAATTCGTAAGGAGAATTTAAGACTATGCAGTTTGATGCCTAATTAAAAGTATGATGTGTGTCTGCAAATATATACAAGTATTATTTTTATGAAGAAAAAAATTAATAACATTAAATTATTGACATTATTTTTGTCATTTGATATTATTTATTGCTATATATTTCATATAGTTTATTGGGTTACGTTTTAGGCCCAAGGTTTGTCAGCCAGTTTGAGTCCTATACAAAATTTAAAACTGGACAACTAAAGTAGTTTAGAAATTGCAAAATTAATAATAGGACAGACACACACAATCAAGAAAACAAGAGGCGAACTATTCTTTCTTTTGGAAAAAAGGCTTCAAACAATTTACACGGACAACTAAGGGTACTTAATATTTTATTACAAACAGTTTAGTGTAAATAAAATTATAAAATCCTGACTGTTGTTAATGTACCTACGACCTTAACAGATGATTTATATGACCACGGAAAATATAAAATTTTAATTTTATTCCGGCCAATATTTGAGTGATTTGGCTGTTTCATTAGAATAGCTTTGTGTTGTAAAAAGTACGTCTATTTAGCTGAACAAATAATATCAATTTTGGTTCATTAAACGTTTTCTTAAGTCGAATTATTTTTTCAATGACAACATAAAATTTGTGTAACAATTATATAACAAGAATTTCGATTGCTGAAATAAACTTTTTGTTGGTAAGTAGTAATATTTTTATAGTTACCAATTAATCTAAGGCTAGTTTTAAGTACAATAATACGAGGCAATACTCTAACTCGTGTCTTAGTTTTTAAAAATATGAATTATGAAATGTAATTTTAAAAGCCATACGGTAGTGATGGTGGTGAAAGTTCAATATACTTAGTTCATATAAAAATTTCATACTGAAATTTGATTTTTAATGACAAATTAACCAGAGTCTGGTTGCATCTCATTTCTATAATAATTGTGGCAGTTTGTCTGCAAAAACTAATATAAACATCGTTTATTATATCTGGAATAGTATTTTTATGTGTTCACAAAAAGAACATCCGTAAAACATTCAGAAAATTGATTTCAGGATTATTATTTAAACTAATAATGATTTTTTAAATGTAGATAATTAAAAAAATACAAAGTTTAAAGATGTACAGAGCACGCACTGCAGTAGAGTTTGCTCATTGTTGCTGCGTAAGTAGTGTTTGACCACACAGTAGTTTTACTGGCATTTCTTTCCTCATTTCAAGTGGGTTGAAGCAATGCAAGCACGAACCAAGTCATCAGAATGACGTGGAACACGTGACGAGGATTAGAAAGACGCCGCAATCAGTTGCCGTCACATGAAGGAAACCAGCCGGGCAAGTGGCGTGGGACAGGTGAGGGGCCGAGGGTAGAGGTAAGGGGGAGTTTACCAAGTCCACCAAGTTTACCAAGTTTACCGATATGAATAATGCAGTCTGTCGTGGAGACGCATGAATAATTGATCCATTTTTGCCGAGCGTCGCGCGGGTTGCGTGGCGGTGGGGGTAGGCGGAGGAGAACTGTTCTCCAACATCATCCGGCTCTGTGCCCCGCGCGCGCTGTCAGCCGCGCGAAATGAGCGCCGGAACTAACTTCTGAACAAGTCACTCATTACTCCCGCATCAATATTCATGCGACCCGCGCTTTTATTAATAGCAGGGAGCGCGGGATCTGAACTCCCGACGACCTGACAATGTTCAGGAACAATTCCTGCTCTTATTCTTGTCAAACATTTATACACGCTTCAGCTGGCGAGGCGTGAGGGGGGGGGGGGCGACACAGGCGGCTAACGAGAGGAAAGAAGCCGGCGATTAGCCCCAGAAAGGTTTCAGAAAGAGGGGAAAGACTGAATACACGCGGAAGAATTCGTGATTATGAAAAGACTTCAGAACGGAAACTTCCTTCCGGGAAACTTCTCACAAACAAAGTTAAATATTATGATGAAGGAGAAAACATAAACAGAGTATTTAAGAATCGTGGTTCTTGAAGACGGCACACTGAAAGCTGTAATGAAGGGTAAAATTCAAGAAATAAAGTAAGCAGTTTCGATGCATACCCTAGTTGAATGAAAATGGCAAATTACAAAAAAAAAAAAAAAAAAAAAAAAAAACTCTTCATTGATACACAACTTTGAGACTACAAGTTTCGGAATCAGTTCTTTTATCAGGTAAAATAAAATGTCACTTTTCAGAGCTAAAATTATTTTAACATTGCACTTGGATTAGGGCCAATTTTTTTTAGAATATTACATTTCTTCAGACTTCGAAAACGTTATTTATATATTTGATGTTACACCTCATATGATTCATAAGCATTGGAATTAAAAATCATGAACAAGCATGCAAAATCACGACAGTGAATTATGTATTTTTTTGCTACGTTTTAACTCGATTGGCCACATCTCTAAGGTGCCTAATAGTTGCTTCTGTTGCGCTGAAATGATCTGAATGACGAGTACTTCGATCCGTCATATGGTCCCAAGATCTATTTTCTTTATTGCTTACCTTCTGTTTCTCGCAAACAGCTTTCACCATAAAAAAAGGGGCCAGTACCAGTTTACGTAAGAATTCTATAAAATTGGAATTATTTTAAATATGTTGTCCCACTAATCATGCTGCGTTACCGGACAAGTGTGCGTATGAACCTTATTTTAAGAGGAGTAGATTTAGAATTCATGATTTCAAAAAACAAATAATTTACTCGATCTCAGTGTAACATCAATAAGGGCGGTATTCATATTTATGTCTTGAGCAATTCCTTCGTCAATAAATTCTTATATGCATTCTTAAATAAAAATTTGGGTACCATAGAAGTTGCTTGAGATTGTCTCAAGTGATCGCAAACAGGACAGTCTTGATGAAGACCATCTTATGAAAGCCCCATATTTATTATTTCTTGAGCATGTTTCATGGTCGTTGAGACCTTGCTTAAGAACACGAATAAGACCGTCTTCGCCAAGACCACTGCAGACACGTCTAAGTAATTGCTTGTTCAGATCGCAGTGTATAAAATGGCTGATTCTCGTGAACCTTGTATTTTTAAACTTATATGAATCCCGTATGAAGTGCTGAACCAAGTTTGATAAGTGTTTTAAATAAGTTTAGTGTATTTTTGTGAACGGTGGTTACATTTTCAAGAGATAATATTATACGTTTATTTACTTATCGATTACAGAACGAGTACAATGGATGTGGAAGTCGATGGGTTTAATGATGGTTGATAATATTAATATCACCATCATAAAGATTAAATCTACATTCATGACAACCAGAATCCATTAAAAATAATAAAAAACTGTGGCACTACAAATTATTGAGATCACAGTAGTGTTTAGAGTGTTAGAGTTTAATTTCGGGCAACGAAATTAACGTAAATCAGTAGTTGTTGTTCACATCTTGTCACCGACAAAGTATTCTTTTTTATTTTTTATTTACAGGTTATTGAATGCAATTATAGCTTTAAGACAAATTGTATTAATAATTTTTTTAGTGTACATAATTGTTACAATATATTTAAATATATAGCTAAGTCCATTGGTTTGGTTATTTCATACTCGGTAGACTTGGTGACATATGTTTTACTTCTAATAAGATTAAATTATAGGAACACAAGTAACTTCAACAAGAAAAATTAATCTTTTATATTAGGAAATGCATGTCTTATATTATTGATGAATAAACGAACACTTTATAGGAACTTAACTAGAGTCTGTTAGCTTTACATTAAAGCAAAACCTAATTCCCTCGTATCCTTTTAATTTTATGTAACTAAAGTTTCAAATTTAATCTCGTTAAGCCTAATTCTACTATATTTAATACTAAGACAACTTAGTTATTTTTGCAAGTGACGCACATAAAGTAAAATATCAAAAACTAATCATAGGTTACATACTTTTAGAACAAATATCTGAAATTTTACATTTCACATTTGTTTGAATATCCAGTAACATGTGGACGAACTCCCTTAAAAAATAAATATCGCATTTTTATGAAGTTGTTACATCTTGTTAGAGCGATACCAAATAATATTCATAATATATATTTTAATATGACTAATTATTACTGCAAGGGGGTGGAAAAAACAGGGGTTAAAGGACAAAAAAAATCATATTTTCCTTCACTATTAAATCTGTTACAATTTATTGTAAATCTTAAAATACTATTACTTGTTTTATACTTACAGTGTTAAAAACTTTCAAAATATTATGTTTCAAAAAGTTTGGAGTCTGTTAGTGCTCACATATAAGTGTGGGCAGAAAAAAAAGTTAAGCAACAATGTCACATTTTAAAAACACTTTTAAAAGTACAATAGATAAGTTTAAAAGTACAATAGATAAGTTTTAAATGCTAGACTATCTTTACAGAGGAAATGAGAAACGAGATAAAAAAAACAACGAACGAACCGTCACGTAAATTTATCTTTGTAGGTATTTAGAGAAGTGAATAAAAAATTCAAATTCAGTATTTATAAATATCGAAAAAAATTATTCACAATCCCACCAGGCTGAAGTATTGCGAGAAATAAGAGGAGCTATTAATATGCAAAGTTTGACCATGAGTGGACGGACGGAAACAAAATTCCGTGCTAAAATAACTGCACGAGTAATTTACTTGTAAAAGTCGGGGTTCATAGAACAAATTTTGCGAAATAATGGCGTGTCTTAATCACTACAAAGTATAAAACAAAGTCGCTTATCTGTCGCTATGTATCTTTAAAACTACGCAACGGATTACAATGCGTTTTTTTTAAATAGAAAGAGTGATTCAAGAGGAAGGTTTATATGTATAATACATGCATAATATAGTAGAGAAACACTGATAATTTTAGAGGTTTCTAATGTGATGTCGTAAATAAACACATTTTTTTTGCGCTTACATTGCAATCGCTGGCTGAACCCTACGAGATAGATCAAAATAATGTACTACAGTATTGTACACCTTCAAAAGGTCTACAAAAAAGTCCGGGATGGTATGTGTTTATCTTTTAGGGATAACCCACAATAACCATTTTTTATCCTTTACTTTTTACGAGAAATAATGACTTATTTACGAAGTGATTTTAAGCAATACAACATTAATCCATATCCAATTAAGTACATAATACATTGTGCATTTAATATAGATCAATATGGCCCTGTACAGCAAGTAATTAAAGTGAATATTTTCGAAGATATTACAGATTTAAAATGCAGGAACATAGCGATTGGGGCCGGTATATAAAGACATTCTGTAGTATATTTGGTATCAGCACTTCACCCATGCGAAGCCAGAGCGGGTCGCTAGTGGAGCATGCAGTGCAGTTGAAAGAGGTGTTTGTTGAAAATGACTGTTCAGCCGACCGTAGCAGAGTCCCGCCTGCCAGCAGAGAACAGCAGAGTGATGACCTGCATGCGGCACGCCCAGAGCGACGGAGCAAGTTGCCGGTGTTCTTCGCTGCCCGGTCAATATACAGGCTGTCCGTGAAAGACCGCACGTTTGTTTTGGATCAGATAGAGAATACATTTGTGAGTCAGGAAGTCTTTGCCGATTTTTGATCTGACCCATAGGTAATTAGTAATTAATTAAAATAGTTAACCAAAGATGAGCGCGCTCTAAGAGAAAGAAGAAGAGTGTTACCGGGAGAGAGAGAGAGAGAGAGAGAGAGAGAGAGAGAGAGAGAGAGAAGCGCGAGGTACTACTGCTTACTGTCTCTCACGGCGCACCAAGAGTATAAGGGGGCAAGCAGCAGTAAGCGAGCATGTGCGCGCTCATCATTAGTGTCAAAGTACCACGTAAAAATAATTTTACATTTCTTGAGACTTTATTTAGATTGTATTTTTTTTTTAAATTAGGCCCGAAATTCCAAAAAAACTTAAGGGAATGCATTTTTTGAAAAATTCATATTTTTATATATTTCTAAATATGTAGTGTCCAGACTGCACATCCCCGTGGGAGCAGTCTCGTATCAGCCTGTGGAGCAGGCAGCCCGCGATACCCGCGTGTCCGCGAGGCAGCCTACAGCCCAGGCGGCATGCGAGGTAGCACTGCTGCTCCCAGCAGGTGGCTAGTCTGGTGGAGTAGAGCAGGGACGCGCTCGGCTGGGAGGCGGCGCTGAGGCCGAGCACAGCCGCTACGCCACCATGACGTCACGCTGCCCGACCTCAGCTCCATGTCCACTCACTGCAGCAGGAGAGGCGGGACTCGGCCACTGGCGGGACTGTCGAGGTCAACATCCCAGAGGAGTGTTCGTATTAGATGGTTTACAACCCGATCTGGACTTTGTTTATTGCGATCAGTGATGTTGAGGTAGAATACTCAGGAGAACGTAACACACGTAAGAACTGTTACGCTTACGTGTTGAAAAGGTCGCTATGCTTTTTTGTGCTCTATATTCAAGGGAATATAAGAAGTATAGCGAATTTAGAAAATGCATCCACCAGGTTCACAATAGTTACGTAAGGCTGATTGACTCAGAGAGAAGAGAGAATACAAGATTGTTATAATTGTTGCTTATTATCAGAGTAAATTTCAACAGCAATGCAGAAAATAGTTCATGCGTGCCATAGACTGAAGTGTACTTTCGTATGAGTCCGCATGCGCAGTACTCGCTGCACTCAGCTGCCACAGCAGTTGACGAGGTGATCGACACAGCTGTCACGATGGTGCCTGGCGAGTGGACGAGTACGTCCGGACAGCTCGACTCGCAGGGCGAGTAGCAACTCGCTGTCGCCGCGACGCAACACAAGCCACGTGACTAGCAGCAGTTATTTACACACATGTTCGGTGGTGTTGATGTCCATCACATAACTGGTTCACTTGACACGTATCACGTAACGGCGCAACGTTTGATTCTGGCTGAGACTTTTGTGTAATTTAAATAATATTATGTAACTTTGGAATTAGTCACTTGATGATTTTTAACACCTCAATATTTGATACTATATTTGTAACGTGGATGTTTACAGATAATTAAGTATATTATCGCTTGTGTAAAAGCAATTGAATTATTGTAAATTTGGCCGGTTTTCTAACAGAGTGCTATGAAATAATTAAAACATTGATAAAGTGGAATAATTTCTCACCCAATAAATATATACATACTTACCTATATTAATTGTAGTGTTCGTACATTGTGATTATTTGCGCTCTATAATTTCAAGCAATTTGTTGCTGCACTGAATCAGAGATCGCTTGCGGTAGCTACCAGTCAGCTTATTACGACAAAGGCAAAGAATAGCGAATTATAATTTCGTTGTAATGAATTATTGTGATTTTAATTGTGCTAAATAAATATGTATAGCATCCACTTCGTTCTATGTTTTTTCCGTTGTGACCCTACAGTTACAACAATGTAATATGTTAAATTATTTATTAAGTAGTTAGAAATTTTAAATCGGTTTACTGAAAGCATTAAAAGGCAATATTTGATTACAATGAAGAATTTTTTTTGAACTCCCAGATAGACAACATGGATAATTTCAGTGCGAAACAGAACATTGAATGTTTAACAATTTAACAATTATTATTTTAATGCGATGTATGTTCTTGGAGATAAATCAAAGGATGCATTTTGGACCTTAAACAAAGGGGTTACGATCAATTTTTTATGTATAAAGTATAATCCAAAATGAAATTGATTGTAAGTGTACGTCAAGCTATTTTAGTTTTATAATGCCTTAACTTTTCTAATTTTTTTTGAAACGATTGTTGTTTCAAATTCCTTTCAAGCTAGTCACTCTCATCATTCGCTGTTTTTCGAGCACAGCGGCATTTGTAACAATTCTGTGTTGCTTTTACTAACTACCATGTTTTAGTGTGAATTGTTTTCCCGGCTTTGCACTTAGAGCACATTAAAGAATTAAGAAGATAGGTGTACATACAGTGGACTGTAGCAAATATATGTAAAGTGTGATAACAATTCGGGCACTAGCATTTGTTGACAGACCGCCACCAGCGAAAGGTAAATTTGGCTCTTCACTTAATTGCACGAAAATCAATTCGCGAGCTGGTTTTTTTTGCTCAGGCTGCTAAATTTAGAGGAAATGAGACTGAGGCATAATCACCACAAGCTGCTCTCGGGTATAAACAACTCAAACAAAGCAAATAATAACAAGTCGAGGTAATTCACCCGCGTCAATAAGGCCATTCGGAGAGAAGAAGCGCGGTGAAGGTCTCTCCCACGACGATAGCTCCGACGAAATGCGCCGTATGAAGCGACGTCTCGGTAACCAATAGCACTGTCACTCTCTTGGAGTCGTATAAGAGGGGGAGGTCTTTGTGCCCAATTTGATCGGGTCCCCGGAGGCTGTCAGCCCCAGATAGTCCCGGAGCGCTGCTTGTCTCGGGGGTGGGCCCGCGTGCGAGGGGTTGAAATGCGATCGGGAGCGCCCGACGAGGAGAGGACTTAGTCTAATGGAGCGTCGCAGGGTTCCGCCCCTCAGGAGTGGTGGGGGGGGGGGGGAGAAGGCTTGGCTGCAGGTCGGGAACTAAAGGAGAGGGGGTGGTCCGGCGCGGGACCCTCACCGCCGCGGCGAGCCGAGGGCAGTCGAATGGGGCAGGAGCTCTCGGAATGTTCATTAGGGCGTGCCCTCTCGCAGATGTCTTAACAGGAGGGCTAAGCCCTGAACGGGCGGGAGGAAGCTCAAGTGGTCGGCGGAGGCTTACTGTCCGAATTACACGGGGCAGTGGGCGGCTGATGATCGCCGAGCCCTTTTCTTGCGGTCGAGATCGCCTCCCCCCCCCTCCCCCCGCACTCAGCGTGTCTCACACGTGCCACTGCATGTCGCAAGAACCTCAATAACGAACAAAAAAAAAAGGGGGGGGGGGGGTTGTCTGAAAAGTCGGTTTACGGACGATCATTTTACGTGATAACGTCATAAGAAAACATTGATGAAAAATTGCATACTTTTTAATTTTCAAATATTATTGACAGGTTTTGCAAATTTAATTTAAATAGTTTGTTTAAATATAATCATGAACAATTAGTTAAAAAGCCCGCCTTAACCTGTTTGATATTATATAAGATTTTCTCGCACAGTGGTTGGCGGGTTCTTGCACGCTCACCTCAGGCGGAACGTGACAATTTTTCGTGCGTGCAGCTGGCGTTCATCGATTTATAAGACGTTATCACGTCGAAAATCAAAATTAACTATTGTCAAAAGTTGAAAGAAGAGCGACAAACAGACGATACCAAATAGACAACCCGGACAACAGAACAATAACAAGGCGAACCTTGTTGCGATGTGACAAAACAGATATCGGTTGATTACAGCTTGTTTCCTGTGTGTTCGCTTATCCATGATTTTGTCCATTATTGTAGTTTCATGTGGCATACGGCGTAACTAACGTATTAACGCACTCGGCGGTCTAATCAGTGCTACGAGCGGTATAGTGCGGGCAGGTAATACCACCAAGAACAAGCGCAAGCAATTGGAGAAAGCACGAAGAGACTTTGCTCACATGGAAGCCATTGTCATGGGTAAAAAAAATGGCGCAGGACTTTACTTCCGGCCTCACAACACAGGTCGAGGCACGAGAAAGAAACGGTACGTCAAGAATTGTGACGGAATGGTTGCACATTCATCAGAATCACACTGTATCTTACGTGGCAAGTGCGAGTTCAGTGCGAGACATTGTGAAATATATCACTGCCCCTTTAACGAAACTAAAAACTATATGGTTGTGAAAAATGTGGTGATCGACTATCATATGGAGCTGTCCTGAAAATACATGCTAATGCGTGTAAAGATCTCGCTTCGCGCTCTAAGAAGACTGCAGAAAACGAGAAACACTAAAATTTGTTAGTTTTTGTACATTAAGATAATATAGAATTTATGTTTTTGAATAAGTTGTTTTACATCAGAAACCTGACACCTTTATGATAAAATATTAAACTAAATAAATATTCTTTTACCTAAAAATTATATTTTTGCATGGATCAATAATATAACCAAAAAACTAAAATAAATCGAACCAATCATTACATTAATGGGTGGATATTTGATGATTTTCGGATTTTTCCCGAATTTTTAGGATGATTGTCATATGTTCAAAATGGCGGCCAAGAAGGTGAATGAAAGGTAGTTAATATTACTGCACTCTAGCGGAAGCGCTCTATAGCAGACGACAAGTGTACTAAATGGTACTAGCGCTCATGGTAGCTAGTACTAACAACAAGATGGAGGCAGCGCCCCCTAGCAGACGATTTATGCACTGTAAGACACTAGCGCTCCTTTTATCGAGTATTAAAAACACGATGGTAGCTTGTCCTCAAACAGATTATGTCAATATTCCTTCAAATTAAAAAAAATTAAAGTCCGAATATGTGTGTTATTTTTTCATAACTTATTTAATTCTCGGTAAGGTAAATTTCTCGATGACCCTGCAGCCAAAGGAGTATGTTTTTCATCCCAGATTAATATGTTAATAAGGGTCATAATAATATTGGTTGGTAATTTAATTTTGACCTTATGAGCGAGTCAGAGCGATGCCAGCACACTCTAGGAACAAACAGCAGAAACAAAGATGGTGGTATCCAATATAGTGACCCCCAACAGACGAAAACAAGATGGTGGATATGTCATCAAAATCTAAAAAAAAAGTGGCTGTGATTTCAGATCTAAGATTGCAAACGTGACGTCAGAATTCAAGATGGCGGATTCGAGTCAAGGGCAAAGTGGAAAAAAATAACGAAAAGCGCAACGTTCGTGAGTAGGGTGCTCGATTTCGAGATGACTGAAACAAAATGGTGGTCAAGGTCAAAGTCGAAATGGCCACTACAATGAAACGTGCAACGGTGACGTAATAATTTAAGATGGCCGCCTGACGTCACAATCCCAGATGGCACCCAGGACTCGGACATACCAAAGCACACTACTTAAAGACTCTTATATCTCATCAATTTTGGTGACGCGGAGGAATAATGTAACTTTTAAAGGCTTTAACAACTGCCCGCACTTACATACACATGAACACAACTACTTAGTGCCCGTAAAAGCTAAGATACATTTATGTATTCCAGCAGTAAATGCGACATACTGTTTCCAGTGGCTGTGTCTTGAGGGTTGGTGACTTCATGAATTGGAATGTATTCATCACACTTTAGATTTTGTGAACTGTGGTACCTAAATATACCTATATAAATTTTAATACAATAATTTTTTTTCTGTCAATAGATTTTCTCACAAATAAATGCACTACTATTGTTTTCTCTTCTGGTTTTGATGATACGCATGGTTTGTTCAATTTCAAGTTTATGTGCTATGTAGTTATTTTAGTTTAATTATTATGTTCAATGTTTTTTTTCTTCGAAATACCTTTATTTGTGTGTACATCACTTAACAATCAGTACACTGATTTAAGGCAAACCGTTTCAAACTGAGAGTTGTGAATGTTGCAACCCTGCCAGGCGTAGAAGTATTTCGTTCGAAAATTTACTTTAGTTTCTCACGAAAATGGTGGGTTATAGGTAGTACAACTTGGCGACCTTTTAGGTTACTTTTGACATGTGTATTAATAATCAGCTTTTATAAACAATATTCCTCTGCATAGAGACACGATATAGAAGCCGATAATTTACTCATACCGCTAATTTGATTAGATAATAGTACTTAAAATATCTGCATTTCCATTGCCCATTGGAAATATTGAAATTAATTCAAAAACCACACAGCCCCTGAAACAAAAACAAAAGTCAAACTCAAAAGATTTAAGAAATAAAATAAAGAATAAAAAGGTATATCGAGAAACTCTTTAGGGTAGTAGTATATGAATGGGGCTCCAAGATCTGGAGTCGGAGTGTGGTTGTGGTGACATCGACCACCATCTTGGATTGTGACGTCACGGTGGCCATCTTGGACTCAAAAATTCCTCAAAATTCCTAAAAAACGACCCAAAATAAGTCAAAAATTCCCGTTTTGAGGAAACATTTCTCGTTTTCGAGGGAAAAATTCGAAAATTAGGATTTCGAAAAACCTCAAAAGTCGTTTTGCCTTAGAAAGATCTCAAAATCCTACAAATGGCTTAAGAATCCATGTCTACAGCCTCCGATAAGCCATTTATAGGAATAAGGAAACCACGACCGCCATCTTGAATAGTGAAGTCACGGCGGCCATCTTGGATGGCCTTGACCTTGGTAATTGACCTTGATCTTGGTGCTAATTTTGGACAGCCAATTTGGATTTGGGCGCCATTTTGTTTTATGACGTCATCGCCGCAACGTATTTTTGCGATCGCAGCCATTTTGTATTCTGGAACATTCCGCCATTTTGAAATTTGAGCATTGCATGTTTTCGTTAAGGTCGTCATATTTAACTCTTTTATTTACTATCGAAAAAATTAGGCAAAAATTTAAAAATAATGAAAAATTCAATTACTAAAATTTAATAATTTTTTATATACAAGACTTCCAATTATTAAAAGGCCTCAGTTGGAACCCGACGAGTGCAAAAAAATAAAAATGGCGACAGGCTCCTTCCCCCAAGGTGGCTGCCGGCAGACCGACCCCTACCACTTGTTTCATAGCATATATATCATCAGGTAGTATGATTTCATGTCCGCCATCTTGAAAATCGGTAATTTCAATGATAGAGATTCGAGAAAAATTCCAAAATTCATCAAAAAATTTACTTATTAGAATACAGATTGATTATTTCGATTCCTGTCCTTGGTTCGAAACCACTAAGAGCAAAAAAAACAACAAATCCTTCCTCCACAGAAGCCACCTACAGACTGATCTACCGCCAAAAATACTAATGTATATATAGCTGCTATGACGACATGTCCGCCATCTTGTCTTCATCCGCTGGAGACCACCATCTTGTTTTCGTCTGCTAGAGTGTGCTGATACCATGTTAGAATAATTTTCTGTTCACCAGGCCTTTGTCCTAAACTGTTGGCATTGAACTTTGACCCTGACCTTGAAATTTGACCTTGACCTTGAAATTTGACTTTAACTTTGACGACCATCATGGATCCAGCATTTTGTGTTCAGTACATGCTACCAGGAGCTACCACCTGCTAGAGGTCATTGCCACCATCTTGTTTTCGCCTGCTGGAGGACGCCATCTTGTGCGTGTACTCGTCTTATAGAGTACATTACCATCATACATGTCTAAGTTTTACCCGCTAGAGTGCAGTGTTCATTTATTATTACTGTGGTGCCTGCCATCTTGAAATTTGTGCGCCATCTTGGAATCGTGTAATTATTTAGCTATAAATCCGGGGAAAAAATCAAAAATCCATCAGAAAATTCACTCATTAAAGTAATGATTGATTGTATCAATTTCTGTTCTTGGTTCGATCCTTGGATAATGCAAAAAAATTAATTTAAAGTAAAAAATAATAATTATAATAAATTATAATTAGGTCCTAAAAGAGACTTGAAATCATCTACTACCATATTTCCTTAAATCATTACGACCGCCATCTTAGATATTTGTATTTATTGACTTATTAATTCGGGGAAAATTCCAAAATTCACCGAAAAAATCCCACATTATTTTTACATATTGAATCTAAACTTGATTCGACCTATGGACGAAGCTGAAAATAAATTAAATTTAAATACCAGAAAAGTGTCAGGTTCAAGAAATAAAACACCGCAAGTTCTTTTACAAACATAATATTTATTACATAATATCTATCCTACTACAGGATCACTTACGAAAGCCAGCAATCTTATAAACATTTAGTCCTGCATAGACGTGAAACGACTAATTCTTAGCTTCAACAGCTCCAACTGCTCCAAATGCTCCAAAATGCTCCAACAGCTTCAAAGGCTCGAAAGGCTCCAAATGCTCCAACAGCTCCATCAGCTCCAACTGCTCCAAAGGCTCAAAATGCTCCAATAGCTCCAAATGCACCAAATGCTCCAACAGCTCCAAATGCTTCAACTGATTTCAATTACTTTTTTTTTTTATCAAACTTGACATGATTACTTGCATGACTTTATTAGTATACGATTTGGATGTCAGTGGTGACTTTTTTACACCTTTAAGTGTTAAGTTTTATTTAGAAATGAGCTTTCGAGGAATGATAAAATACGTTTTGAAAAAAATATTAATTTTTCTTCAATTTTATACACATACATTTAATTGAAACCATTATTTTATGTAGCCAGCTTCCCTCAATTCTTTGAGTATGAAGGATATTTCTTTGATGCTTGAATAGTTTCCTGCACAAAGCGAATCATGTAGAAGTCTTAGCCTGTCAACCAATATGTTAGGATCTTCCCATGAGGTATAATCAATCTCTTCTGCTACGTTCATCTTCCTTGTATGTTTATAATAAATATTATTATCCCTGGTGTCTTCTGTTTCAACGACAACCACAAGGTCACTTTCGTCATCGAACCAGTGATTATCACAAGCGTGATTAGGATAATTTATTTTATTACGTCGTTTCCATCGTTTTGATCACTGTCTTCGCTCTTGACCGCTTTAGGTGCTTCAGCACAGTACTCAATCATGTCAGCATCACAAGCTTGATCAGGATAATTCATTTTATTACGTCGTTTCCATCGTTTTGTTGTCAAGCCACCATCACAGTCTTCGCTCTTGCATGATTTAGGTGCTTTAGCACAGTACTCATTCATTTCAGCATCACAAGCTTGATCAGGATAATTTATTTAATTACGACGTTTCTACCGTTTTGATCTCAGGCCGCCATCACAGTCTTCGATCTTGACCGCTTTAGGTGCTTCAGCACAGTACTCAATCATGTCAGCCTTAGATATGTCAGCATAGTCATCGATCATGTCAGCCTCAGATGTGTCACCACAGTCTTCAATCATGTCAGCTTCAGATGTTTCATCATAGATTTCGGTCTTGTCAGCTTCAGGTGGTTCTCCATCTTTCACATTTTCATGGAGACGACTAGATATTGGTGTAAATATCTTTTCATTTCTAATGAGGTTGCTACTTTCTTCGTTTGTTTTAAATTTTAAATTATTGTCTTGATCTATATCAGTATTTTTAGAATAAGCTTTTTTAAAATTCTTCATAATCATTATTGTCGTCTAATATTCTGCCTTCGTTCCTCTTCCACGATGTTGGAGCACAGTCTTCGTTAACTTTATTCATCTTAGTTGTACAGTTTTTGCAATGGCTATCCAAGTAATATCTTCTACCAAAGGATTTATGACACTGACTGTAATTAAATGTTTTTTGACAAGGACCCAAATTACACTCGCTTCTCTCATGCCGTTTAGCATTCTTTCTCAAGGTAAACACCTTGCAGCAGTGTCTACAGTGATGTCGTTTTGATACAGCTACATGCAACGAACCAGGGTACATGTTAGCTTCTGCGACTAATGGCAGATGCAAGCTAAGTGTTTTAAAATAAAACCATTACTTAAATAGAATTTTTTAAATATTTCGTCAGCGAGAGTTAAGTTATCTCATGCAAAAGTACTGGTTGTAAGTAGTTCTGCTTTTCAACAACAGATAACGCCACGTGTTGCTTGCAGGTAAATAATATTTCTTTCTTTTATGCGGGATGCAGGATGCTCACTAACGATCGCAAAAGAAGGATGGCTTCGCTAGACTCCAAGGAGAAGGAAGTTTGTTCTTCCAGTTAGTGTTTCTCAAATTTCTCAGAGCATATTATTATTTGACTGAATAATGATTTTTTAAATTCCACCTGATAAAAATATGGCACGTGGTGATTTAGTAGCAGAAATTCACTAATTAATTGTAACCTTAAACATAACGACATGTCTCATTAAGAATAAAATTCCTTCATGGAGAGATCGGTTTCTCAGAACTAACCAGAAGCACTTGGAGAAACCACAGGAATGATCGCAAGCACACGGGAAAAAACCATCAAAATATTGACAAGAATAATCAGGAGCACACGGAGAAAACCACTACACATTTTCTTTGATAAATTACAAAAAAATTAAAAAAAATTAAACAAAAATTACAAAACATACAAAAATAACTGCCTTGGACTAGAACTCTATCTATGCTCAACAATGAGAAGTTCACAAGCTAGCAGAATTTTTTGTATGTTTTGTAATTTATGTTAATTTTTTTTTTTACAAATATATAAGATGGCGGTCGTAATGGTTTAAAGGATGTTGGAATAGATGATTTCATGTCTCTTTTAGGACTTCGATCAAAATTTATTATAATTATTATTTTTTACATGAAATTAATTTTTTACATTATCCAAGGATCGAACCAAGAACAGGAATAGATACAATCAATCATTACTTTAATGAGTGAATTTTTTGATGGATTTTTGATTTTTTCCCGGATTTATAGCTAAATAATTACACGATTCCAAGATGGCGCACAAATTTCAATATCGCAGGCACCTCAGCAATAATAAATGATCACTGCACTCTAGCGGGTAAAACTTAGACATGTATGATGGTAATGTACTCTATAAGACGAGTACACGCACAACATGGTGTCCTCCAGCAGGCGAAAACAAGATGGTGGCAATGACCTCTAGCAGGTGGTAGCTCCTGGTAACATGTACTGAACACAAAATGCTGGATCCATGATGGTCGTCAAGGTAAAAGTCAAATTTAAAGGTCAAGGTCAAATTTCAAGGTCAAGATCAAAGTCAAATTTCAAGGTTAAGGTCATATTTCAAGGTCAAGGTCAAATTTAAGGGTCAAGGTCAAATTTTAAGGTCAAGGTTAAAGTTTAAGTTCAAAGTTCAAGGTCAAGGTAAAATTTCAAGGTCAAAGTCAAATTGAAGGATCAAGGTGAAATGTCAAGGTCAGGGTCAAAGTTCAATGCCAACAGTTTAGGACAAAGGCATGGTGAACAGAAAATTATACTAACATGGTATCAGCACACTCTAGCAGACGAAAACAAGATGGTGGTCTCCAGCGGATGAAGACAAGATGGCGGACATGTCGTCATAGCAGCTATATATACATTGGTATTTTTGGCGGTAGATCAGTCTGTAGGTGGCTTCTGTAGAGGAAGGATTTGTTGTTTTTTTGCTCTTAGTGGTTTCGAACCAAGGACAGGAATCGAAATAATCAATCAGTATTCTAATAAGTAAATTTTTTGATGAATTTTGGAATTTTTCTCGAATCTCTAGCATTAAAATTACGGATTTTCTAGATGGCGGACATGACATCACACTACCTGAAGATATATATGCTATGAAACAAGTGGTGGGGGTCGGTCTGCCAGCAGCCACCTTGGGGGAAGGAGCCTGTCGCCATTTTTATTTTTTTGCACTCGTCGGGTTCGAACCGAGGACTTTTAATTGGAAGTCTTGTATATAAAAAAATTATTAAAATTCGTGTAATTGTTTTTTATTATTTTTAAATTTTTTCCTAATTTTTTTTGATAATAAATAAAACTGTTAAATATGACGACCGTAACGAAAACATGCAATGCTCAAATTTCAAAATTGCGGAAAATTTCCAGAATACAAAATGGCTGCGGTCGTAAAAAACATGGTGGAGATGACGTCATAAAACAAAATGGCACCCAAATCCAAATTGGCTGTCCAAAATGGCCGCCAAGATCAAGGTCAATGACTAAGGTCAAGGCCATCCAAGATGGCCGCCGTGACTTCACTATCCAAGATGGCGGTCGTGGTTTCCTTATTCCTATAAATGGCTTATCGGAGGCTGTAGAAATGGATTCTTAAGCCATTTGTAGGATTTTGAGATCTTTCTAAGGCAAAACGACTTTTGAGGTTTTTCGAAATCCTAATTTTCGAATTTTTCCCTCGAAAACGAGAAATGTTTCCTCAAAACGGGAATTTTTGAGTCATTTTGAGTCATTTTTGAGTCCAAGATGGCCACCGTGACGACACAATCCAAGATGGCGGTCGACGTCAGCACAACCACACTCCGACTGCAGATCTCGGTGCCCCATTCATATACTACTTAGGGTGTAAGTTATTTTTTTACTTCAAAAGTGTCGACAAAAGATAATTTGATGTCAAAGAGTCTTCCTTCGACTAATGAAGCAATTACGTAGGCCTACTACTTTTAGAATTCCTAGTGTGTATACACTTAAAAATCTTCTCGGTGTCTTTTATGATGTTTTGGTGTTAAAACTTCAAGCAACCATAGAAAATGGAAGCTTCATTTTCCTCACATTTGATATTTAGATGAAAACTATGACTATGATAAGTTATCTTGGGATAACGGAACATTACTATTAGAAACAATGAGTTTAAAAGTAGATTTTTAGCTAAAATTGAATTAGATGAGCACCATAGATCTATTTACATAGCTCAAAATCTGGGTCAAGTTTGTGAAACTTTTCATACTACTAAAGAAAAAATACCTAATGTTGTAACAGATAACGGAGCAAATATGGAAGCAGCAATTAAAATATTTGATAACAAATCCAGACATCTTTCTTGTTCCGCTTATACTATTATCCTTAGTTTGGAAATTATTGTGAAAATCATCGAGTTTTTTATGTGACGTCTAATAAATCGATGAACGCCGGGTGCACGCACGAAAAAGTGTCTCATTACGCACATTGTTCCGTTACGCTGTGTCCCATTACGCTTATTGTTCCGTTACGCTGTGTCCCGTTACGCTCATTGTACCGTTACGCTGTGTTCCGTTACGCTGTCGGCGAGTTCAGTAATAATAGGTTATGTTACAATTGACTAAAAAATTATGGTGATTTATATAATTGATGATAGATATTTGATTACAGTTTATTTATATGAAAACTTGTTTATAATTATATTTAAACTTTATACCTAAACGTCAGTTTTTAAAATTAATTACAAGTCATTTAGACGTGAACTGATTCGTCGACTGTTTATAAAGTGAAGTGAAAAGTTAATGTGGTTTTCATTGCTTATTACAACAACAATTTTGGCAATAAAGGTTAATTATTCTTGCATTTTAAAATCTGATTACTAGTATAATTTCAAGTAATTATTTATTCTTTTATTATTAAATTAAAAATGATTCAATTTTATTCATAAAAGTATGCAATCATTTCATCAATGTCTTGTTATGACATCGTCACGTTAAACTATCGTCTGTAAACCGACTTTACAGACAACCAATTTTTATTACTATATAATAAGATAAAATAATTATTTAAGTATTTTCGAAGTAGTCTGATTCGAAGTGACATATTAACATCAAAACAATGATGTTATTTTCTAAAATTTATTGTTGCTGTTAAAACTAAATCGAATTCGATGTATTTCATGATCTAAAGGTACGTGAAATTGACTCGAATAATTCATCCAATGTTGGTAATGAATCCTAGAACAACACCAATTCCAACAGCTGCTGAACCAGAAAATTTAAATAAGATATGTAGAATATTGAAAATATTTAACACTCTAAACGTGAGATGTCACTGCAAGTTAAGTAATACCTATTATTACTGTTGAAATCACAAACATTAAATGCTCAAGTAGGAATGGTAAAAGAGGATTTTGAACTAATTAGTGAAATAAAGGACACAATTTAAAACAAAATAAAACTGAGATGTGGACATGTTGAAGACAATTACATAATAGCTATTGCTTGTGTTCTGGACCCCCGTTTCAAAACCTTACATTTTGCTGATCCAATAGCATTTGCCAAAGCACTTACCATTGTTAGAATGAATATGAAAGATGATGTTACAAGTAGTGCTAGTAGTAGAAATAATGACGCTACTGGGCCAACTGAGACAACTCTGCCAGAATACGATTGTTGGACCTATCACGAAAATTAAGCATATTGCCAAAAAAAAAAAAAGCAAGTATAAATGGAATGCGGCAGGTGTGTAAAAGGATGAAGTTCCACTACATTTGGCAAATCCATAAGCCCCTCTTTAACGCCAACCCCATGACACAATGGGAGGCTTTCCATTACTTGATAAACAGGCTGAGCAATATCTGCACTCACCTGCAACAGCTGTTCCCTCATAGAAGCTGTCCACACAGGCAGGAGTAACAACAAGTAGAGAAGGAACATGCTTAAGTGTAAGGAAGTCAATTAACTCTTGTTCCTCGGTGACTGCGCTGAAGAAGAGTGGAACATTTAAACGACTTAGGTCCAAGGTCCAACGTCAGTATTCATTCATGTCTTTTTTTTAATAAAAACTTTTCCAATAAGATTTAAATCTTTTTCTGAAACTGGCTGTATCGACACAGCCTGTAACTTTATTGGCAATAAATTATGGCCCAATTGATATGTATGCCATAATAAGCCTGAAGCATCTTTCCGACACTTAGGTACTCATAACTCTGCTTCGGTTCCAATACTTTTACTAATTAGATACTGCTGTTTCGATACCGATACTAAGAAGGTACCACTACTATAGGTTTTGATATCGTGTCCCCAACTACGCGCCAACAAAATTTATGGGAACTAGGGGTTTTGCCAAAATTATTTCCAATAAATATTTTTACTTCAGCAACAATATTTGCAGTGTTTGTATAATTTTGTTCAAATATACATTATGCAGGATCTGGGCTTTTAGTCATAAATAGTTTCGTTATTATTTTAAAGAAAATACCAGTTAATCTAAAACTTCAACGGCGAATACAAGTCTGGGGAAACACTTTAGACCACATGAGTTATAAATGTTTTCATCTTATTTTTAAGTGATGAATCTGCAACCGAGGTTTGTCGGTTAAATTCAGACCTATCATGTACAGCTATTTATAACTTAAACTATAGCTTAAAAACAATCGTTTAATCTCCAAAATTGACCTCACATATTTAATTAGTCTCGCTATAGCAAACATATATAGCCATATATAATAATACTTCCATGAGTACTAACTAATATTAAGTGTTCATGCAGTAAAACAATTTCGTCCTCGGAATTAAACTTTTAATTTTTTTTTTTTCAAAAGAACTATCAGAAGCCAGTGCAAGAAGCATTCGGTTGGTGCGGTGTTTGAGTCATTACATCTTGCATCATTGTGTATGTTCCAGTTTCAATGCAATAAGTGTTCCAAATCAAATAACTAGAGCTTCGAAATATAACCAGGGGCACTGATTGTTTATCGAGGTGAACGCCCATTACCGTATTTAGAAGAAAACACTAAAATAATAATTAAAAGTCTATTTTGGATACATATAAATAACCCGCCCTTAAAAGCGCATTATACTTTTGCGTAATAAGAATTTGTGAGAAATAAGAAAGTCTTAAACAAATCTATTATGTGCAACTAACTAGATCTTCAGCTCCAACATCAACGTGAAAAGTAGCATTGGAAAGCACTTCAGACTAGGTCTAATACATATCTTGAACATATTTTTTCGTGTTGAATCTGCAGCCGAAAACTGTCCGTTAAATTAGACTCATTCTGTATATCCTACATATAATTAGTTGTCAGTAGTATATAATAGGGGCTACTGGGACAGGATGCAGGATGTGGATGGTGCGGATTGTGATTGTCTGTCCGCCATTTTGGATTGTGACGTCACGGCGGCAATCTTGGATGGTTGTGACCTTGACCTTTGACCTTGACCTTGAATTTGATCCTCAAAAATCGCCAAAATTTGCCAAAATTGGGCAAAAATTGCCCAAAATTCCTCAAAATTCGCCAAAATTTCCATTTCTGTGGAAAAAAATTCCGCCAAAAAATCTCAAAAAATTCCACAATTCAAAAATCAGGATTTCGAAAATCCTCAAAAGTCGTTTTGCCCTAGAAAGAACCCAAATTCCTAAAAGCGGCTTAAAACTCCTAAGAGCTAGCCGCTCTAAGCCGCCGAGGTCATGACCTTGAAAATTAGGATGCCATGACAGCCATATTGGATGATGACGTCACCGTTGCAATTTACGTTACGGCCGCCATCTTTAAAATCTTTATTTATTATCCGATTTTAATGAAATTTTTTTTTAAATTTATAAAAAAATTCAATTAATAAAAAATATTTACAAATCATACATTATCGACACGGAGCTCGGAGTCCTCAGTTCGAACCCGACGAGCGCAAAAAAAATTAAAAATGGCGACCGATCCTTCCCCCGTGGTGACTTTTGGCAGACTAACTCCCACCACTTTTCTTAAAGCATATATATCGTCACCTAGTATGACGTCATGTCCACCATCTTGTCTTCGTTGCTGGAGACCACCATCTTGTTTTCGTCGGCGAGAGTGCGCTGACGCTATGTTAGTTTAGTTCTTATCCGCTAGAGTGCAGTAATCATTTATTACTGTGACACCTGCCATCTTGAAATTCGGCCGCCATCTTGGAAATCCGTAATTATTTAGCTAGGAATTCAGGAAAAGTTCCAAAACTCATTAAATAAATAGCTCATTAATTTACATATTGATTCGATCCGCTCCTGTCCTTGGTTCGATACCCGATCGATGCAATAATGTTTAATTTTATGTAAAAAATAATAATTTCAATATACCATATTCAACATTCGTAAAGAGTCTCTAAATCCTCTACGACCACCATCCTATCAGACATCAAGACCACCATATTGGAAATTCGTAATTTTAATGCTAGAGATTCGGGAAAAAGTTCAAAATTCATTAAATAAATTTGTAATCTATATACTGATTGATTAAATCGAATAAGGTCCTTGGTTCGATCCCTGGCCGATACAAAACAACTTTAATTTTAAAAAATACCACAAAAGCGACAGGTTTGAGAAAATAAAAAAAAAAACACCACAAGTTCTTTTAAAAAAATGTATTACATAAATTCAATACACTACTACAAGTACAAAAAAAAAACACTGACAAATTACCAAAGCCTTTTGGATTCCTCGTTTCAAACAGTCTTCTTATTGTACGGACTAAGCCTTTTACATGACTTTAAATGTCTATCCGATCCGTTCATTACCTCAGCCAGAGACGGACTGAAGTCCATATCACCAGGGTCTCACTTATACAGACTCATCAGTTGGTACAACACATGAGTCAAAACAAGAACCATGTTCATTATACTCACACTTAACTTTCTCGGAGCATTTTGTATAATCAAGATGTAAGCTGTCGAGGCGTGAAATTAGTTTATTACACTTATTGCACTGAAATTGTATTCGTTTCAGTAAATTATTCGGACAACTGCTTCTTTCATGTCTGCGAGCATTTGAGGTGATAGTAAATGATGCGACACAGTATTTGCACTGACGCAATGTACGCTCTTCATTAGTTGAAGAATCCATTGCTGACGATGAAACTTCGGATGATGGTGGTATCACGTCTGTTGAAATCTCCTCCAATGTTGACATCGTCGTTGCACACGGGATCTGCTCCTTCTCTGTCGTAGCTGTCGTCAAGGTTCCCGTAGTCGATGGTACAACCTCCGAGTTCAACGTTAAAGACGGTAAAGATGCCATCGAGGTCTCAAGAACAGCTAACTGACACGACTTATGCACCAGAAGAAACAAACTAGGTGATCCTTGCACCGCTGACGTCAGAAACAAACTGAGCGTCCTGCTGTCTAGGACTCGCTTATATACATGCACCGTATGGAATAATACGCTAGTCAAATCAAGAACCATGTACAATAATACTAGAGTCAAATCAACAAATTAAAAAAGAGGATCATTTGATCGAAAAAAAATTCGATCTCTCCAATATACGCCAGGCTCCAAGAGCTACAATTCATGTCATCAGATCCATCTACATTTTGCTCCTATGCTTCAATTGACCATTAGCTGCAAGTGCTCCAACAGCTCCATCAGCTCCAACACGTAATGTACACAATGTACGCGCAATACATACAATTTACACGCAATAAATGTAATGATTACACAGTACACACAGGAAACGGAACGTACACACAGTACACACACACAGGAAACTAAACGTACACACAGTACACACAGGAAACGGAACGTACACACAGTACACACAGGAAACTAAACGTACACACAGTACACACAGAAAACGGAACGTACACACAGTACACACAGGAAACGGAACGTACACACAGTACACACAGAAAACGGAACGTACACACAGTACACACAGGAAACGGAACGTACACACAGGAAACGAAACGTACACACAGGAAACGGAACGTACACACAGTACACACAGGAAACGTAATGATCACACATACAGTAGCGGAAACACACACAGGCTTAGTTGGTAATCAGAATACAAGAAATAAAAACATTAAATTTTTACTTTCAATATTTTATTACTTCTCAACATTACACAAATACAAGTAAAAGAAGCCATTATTGTATGTAGCCAGCTTTCCTCAGTTCTTTGAGTATGAAGGTTATTTCTTTGATGCACGGATAGTTTCCTGCACAAAGCGAGCCATGTAGAAGTCTTAGCCGGTCAACCAATATGTTTGGATCTTTCCATGATGTGTAATCAATCTCTTCTACCACCATCCTACTTGCTTGTTTATTATAAATACTTTTAATATCACAATCGTCCCAGTGATCATAATAAGCATTATCAGATTTATTTATTATAACACGACGTTTCCATCGTTTCGGTCTCAGGACATCGCCACATTCTTCGATCTTGTCACCTCTAGGTGCTTCATCACAGTCTATGCCTTTGTCAACAGCCTCAGAGTCACTGTAACAATCACTGTAGAAGACATCCTCTCCACCCAGATTACCGTATGAATTCGCTATCGATGATGTCGAAGTGTCTTCATCGTCTTCTTGCTTCCTTTTTTAGGAGTCCATCATTTTTACAAAGAATGGAGGATCTACTGAATAAAGTCTTGAATGTATTCTCACTTTTCACGGTGTTGATACTTCCATTAGTTTCAGTCTTCCCGAAGCCATTAGCATCCTTCAATTTATGTTCTTCCTCACGATCGGGTGAGCTAATACCATCACGCTCAGGACAAGGAAAATTATTGTCGTAATGCAGATCACTCTTCTTTAGTCTAGTGGATCCATCGGTGTCCTCTATGCCGTAAGTAGTCTTGACTTTACATGTTCTACCATGTCTTTTTAAGCTGTCAATTCGTGTTAACAACCTGCTACAACGATTACAGCTTAACATGTTGCGTAGTGGGTTTCTAGCACAATCATTCTTCTCATGACGTCTAGCATTCCTTCTCATGGCAAAATCCTTGCCACAGTATCTACAGCGGCTTCCTTCCGATTCAGCTGCAGATAACAAACCACGATCCATGGTAGCTTCTGTGACTAATGTTAGATACAAACTGTCAGTTTTCTCCAATTGGAACCATTTCTTAAATAGAGTTTTTGAAATATTTCATCAGCGAGAGTTAAGTTATCTAATGCAAAGCAAATTGATGCAAGTAGTTCTGACTGTCGTCAACAGATGTCGCCACGTGTTGCTTGCAGGTAAATAATATCTATTTCATTAGTGTGGGATGCGGAACGCTCACTATCGATCGCAAAGGGAGGTTGGCTTCGATAGTATCCAAGGAGAAAAAAAAGTTCGTCCTTCCTGCTAGTGCTTCTCAGATTACTCAAGGTCTGCCATCTCGAATTGTGACGTCACGGCGGCCATCTTGGATGGGTGTGACCTTGACCTTTGACCGAAACCTCAGGAATGATCGCAAGCACACGGATTAACCATCAAAATATTGATAAGAATAATCAGGAGCACACGGAGAAAACCATCATAATATTGGCAAGAATAATCAGGAGCACACGGAGAAAACCGCTACAAGTTTTCTTTGATATCATAAAAATACAAAAAAAATTAATAAAAAATTAAAAATAAAAAACGAAAAAAAAAATTCAAACATTCTGCTAGCTTGTGAACTTCTCATTGTTGAGCAAAGATAGAGTTCTAGTACAAGCCAGAATGTTTGAATTTTTTTTTTCGTTTTTAATTTTTAATTTTTTATTAATTTTTTTTGTATTTTTATGATATCAAAGAAAACTTGTGGCGGTTTTCTCCGTGTGCTCCTGATTATTCTTGCCAATATTATGATGGTTTTCTCCGTGTGCTCCTGATTATTCTTATCAATATTTTGATGGTTAATCCGTGTGCTTGCGATCATTCCTGAGGTTTCGGACAAAGGTCAAGGTCACACCCATCCAAGATGGCCGCCGTGACGTCACAATTCGAGATGGCAGACCTTGAGTAATCTGAGAAGCACTAGCAGGAAGGACGAACTTTTTTTTCTCCTTGGATACTATCGAAGCCAACCTCCCTTTGCGATCGATAGTGAGCGTTCCGCATCCCACACTAATGAAATAGATATTATTTACCTGCAAGCAACACGTGGCGACATCTGTTGACGACAGTCAGAACTACTTGCATAAATTTGCTTTGCATTAGATAAATTAACTCTCGCTGATGAAATATTTCAAAAACTCTATTTAAGAAATGGTTCCAATTGGAGAAAACTGACAGTTTGTATCTAACATTAGTCACAGAAGCTACCATGGATCGTGGTTTGTTATCTGCAGCTGAATCGGAAGGAAGCCGCTGTAGATACTGTGGCAAGGATTTTGCCATGAGAAGGAATGCTAGACGTCATGAGAAGAATGATTGTGCTAGAAACCCACTACGCAACATGTTAAGCTGTAATCGTTGTAGCAGGTTGTTAACACGAATTGACAGCTTAAAAAGACATGGTAGAACATGTAAAGTCAAGACTACTTACGGCATAGAGGACATCGATGGATCCACTAGACTAAAGAAGAGTGATCTGCATTACGACAATAATTTTCCTTGTCCTGAGCGTGATGGTATTAGCTCACCCGATCGTGAGGAAGAACATAAATTGAAGGATGCTAATGGCTTCGGGAAGACTGAAACTAATGGAAGTATCAACACCGTGAAAAGTGAGAATACATTCAAGCCTTTATTCAGTAGATCCTCCATTCTTTGTAAAAATGATGGACTCCTAAAAAAGGAAGCAAGAAGACGATGAAGACACTTCGACATCATCGATAGCGAATTCATACGGTAATCTGGGTGGAGAGGATGTCTTCTACAGTGATTGTTACAGTGACTCTGAGGCTGTTGACAAAGGCATAGACTGTGATGAAGCACCTAGAGGTGACAAGATCGAAGAATGTGGCGATGTCCTGAGACCGAAACGATGGAAACGTCGTGTTATAATAAATAAATCTGATAATGCTTATTATGATCACTGGGACGATTGTGATATTAAAAGTATTTATAATAAACAAGCAAGTAGGATGGTGGTAGAAGAGATTGATTACACATCATGGAAAGATCCAAACATATTGGTTGACCGGCTAAGACTTCTACATGGCTCGCTTTGTGCAGGAAACTATCCGTGCATCAAAGAAATAACCTTCATACTCAAAGAACTGAGGAAAGCTGGCTACATACAATAATGGCTTCTTTTACTTGTATTTGTGTAATGTTGAGAAGTAATAAAATATTGAAAGTAAAAATTTAATGTTTTTATTTCTTGTATTCTGATTTCCAACTAAGCCTGTGTGTGTTTCCGCTACTGTATGTGTGATCATTACGTTTCCTGTGTGTACTGTGTGTACGTTCCGTTTCCTGTGTGTACGTTTCGTTTCCTGTGTGTACGTTCCGTTTCCTGTGTGTACTGTGTGTACGTTCCGTTTTCTGTGTGTACTGTGTGTACGTTCCGTTTCCTGTGTGTACTGTGTGTACGTTCCGTTTTCTGTGTGTACTGTGTGTACGTTTAGTTTCCTGTGTGTACTGTGTGTACGTTCCGTTTCCTGTGTGTACTGTGTGTACGTTTAGTTTCCTGTGTGTGTGTACTGTGTGTACGTTCCGTTTCCTGTGTGTACTGTGTGTACGTTCCGTTTCCTGTGTGTACTGTGTGTACGTTCAGTTTCCTGTGTGTACTGTGTGTACGTTCCGTTTCCTGTGTGTACTGTGTACGTTCAGTTTCTTGTGTGTACTGTGTGTACGTTTAGTTTCCTGTGTGTACTGTGTGTACGTTCCGTTTCCTTTGTGTGTGTACTGTGTGTACGTTCCGTTTCCTGTGTGTACTGTGTGTACGTTCAGTTTCCTGTGTGTGTGTACTGTGTGTACGTTCCGTTTCTTGTGTGTACTGTGTAATCATTACATTTATTGCGTGTAAATTGTATGTATTGCGCGTACATTGTGTACATTACGTGTTGGAGCTGATGGAGCTGTTGGAGCACTTGCAGCTAATGGTCAATTGAAGCATAGGAGCAAAATGTAGATGGATCTGATGACATGAATTGTAGCTCTTGGAGCCTGGCGTATATTGGAGAGATCGAATTTTTTTTCGATCAAATGATCCTCTTTTTTAATTTGTAGATTTGACTCTAGTATTATTGTACATGGTTCTTGATTTGACTAGCGTATTATTCCATACGGTGCATGTATATAAGCGAGTCCTAGACAGCAGGACGCTCAGTTTGTTTCTGACGTCAGCGGTGCAAGGATCACCTAGTTTGTTTCTTCTGGTGCATAAGTCGTGTCAGTTAGCTGTTCTTGAGACCTCGATGGCATCTTTACCGTCTTTAACGTTGAACTCGGAGGTTGTACCATCGACTACGGGAACCTTGACGACAGCTACGACAGAGAAGGAGCAGATCCCGTGTGCAACGACGATGTCAACATTGGAGGAGATTTCAACAGACGTGATACCACCATCATCCGAAGTTTCATCGTCAGCAATGGATTCTTCAACTAATGAAGAGCGTACATTGCGTCAGTGCAAATACTGTGTCGCATCATTTACTATCACCTCAAATGCTCGCAGACATGAAAGAAGCAGTTGTCCGAATAATTTACTGAAACGAATACAATTTCAGTGCAATAAGTGTAATAAACTAATTTCACGCCTCGACAGCTTACATCTTCATTATACAAAATGCTCCGAGAAAGTTAAGAGTGAGTATAATGAACATGGTTCTTGTTTTGGCTCATGTGTTGTACCGACTGATGAGTCTGTATAAGTGAGACCCTGGTGATATGGACTTCAGTCCGTCTCTGGCTGAGGTAATGAACGGATCGGATAGACATTTAAAGTCATGTAAAAGGCTTAGTCCGTACAATAAGAAGACTGTTTGAAACGAGGAATCCAAAAGGCTTTGGTAATTTGTCAGTGTTTTTTTTTGTACTTGTAGTAGTGTATTGAATTTATGTAATAATTTTTTTTAAAAGAACTTGTGGTGTTTTTTTTTATTTTCTCAAACCTGTCGCTTTTGTGGTATTTTTTAAAATTAAAGTTGTTTTGTATCGGCCAGGGATCGAACCAAGGACCTTATTCGATCTAATCAATCAGTATATAGATTACAAATTTATTTAATGAATTTTGAACTTTTTCCCGAATCTCTAGCATTAAAATTACGAATTTCCAATATGGTGGTCTTGATGTCTGATAGGATGGTGGTTGTAGACGATTTAGAGACTCTTTACGAATGTGGAATATGGTATATTGAAATTATTATTTTTTACATAAAATTAAACATTATTGCATCGATCGGGTATCGAACCAAGGACAGGAGCGGATCGAATCAATATGTAAATTAATGAGCTATTTATTTAATGAGTTTTTGGACTTTTCCTGAATTCCTAGCTAAATAATTACGGATTTCCAAGATGGCGGCCGAATTTCAAGATGGCAGGTGTCACAGTAATAAATGATTACTGCACTCTAGCGGATAAGAACTAAACTAACATAGCGTCAGCGCACTCTCGCCGACGAAAACAAGATGGTGGTCTCCAGCAACGAAGACAAGATGGTGGACATGACGTCATACTAGGTGACGATATATATGCTTTAAGAAAAGTGGTGGGAGTTAGTCTGCCAAAAGTCACCACGGGGGAAGGATCGGTCGCCATTTTTAATTTTTTTTTGCGCTCGTCGGGTTCGAACTGAGGACTCTGAGCTCCGTGTCGATAATGTATGATTTTTAAATATTTTTTATTAATTGAATTTTTTTATAATTTTAAAAAAAAATTTCATTAAAATCGGTAAATAAATAAAGATTTTAAAGATGGCGGCCGTAACGTAAATTGCAACGGTGACGTCATCATCCAATATGGCTGTCATGGCATCCTAATTTTCAAGGTCATGACCTCGGCGGCTTAGAGCGGCTAGCTCTTAGGAGTTTTAAGCCGCTTTTAGGAATTTGGGTTCTTTCTAGGGCAAAACGACTTTTGAGGATTTTCGAAATCCTGATTTTTGAATTGTGGAATTTTTTGAGATTTTTTGGCGGAATTTTTTTCCACAGAAATGGAAATTTTGGCGAATTTTGAGGAATTTTGGGCAATTTTTGCCCAATTTTGGCAAATTTTGGCGATTTTTGAGGATCAAATTCAAGGTCAAGGGTCAAGGTCACAACTATCCAAGATGGCCGCCGTGACGTCACAATCCAAAATGGCGGACAGACAATCACAATCCGCACCATCCACATCCTGCATCCTGTCCCAGTAGCCCCTATTATATACTACTGTTGTCTCCAACACATAGTGAATTAACATTTTGTTGTGCATAGTAAAGTGGTTAAAGCAAACGTCATACCGTTTCTTCCCCGATACTTTAAATATACCAAATAAATCCCATTTTGAAAGGCTGTACAAGGACACAAATAATAAAATGCACAAACATATAGTTTGCGTGCATGCATCTGAAATATTACCTGTAAATTATTCATTTCGGGAATATTTCAGAAAAAAAATTACGTCTTCACATTTTTTGGAACGTTAAATTGATGAACAAATTAATGTTTATGTAGTTATTGTTTATGAAGTAAGTAACTGTCATTCATTATTAAATATATTTTTTTCCGCCGTGTTGGAAACATGTGTTGACTGCAACAAGTTGCCAGACCTGTTACGGGATGTGACTACATCAGGCGCTTCGCCTCCAGTAATGAGGACGTCCGGCCCCAGGGCTGTGACTGGCGGAGCAATTAGCGCGCGCTCCTGTCGCACAACACATCAGTCCTGCTTGCCTTCGTCTTCCCCTTCACCCGACAGTCGGGAGACGATATTCAGGTTTCAAAACGAAAACAACTATTGCCATATTATCACAACTAGGATTTACGGAACATGTAAGGAATTACATACTAATTCAGATCAGATTTCCATTATTATTAAAACAAATTGCTATTGCACCTGAGCTTCGCAGGCAGAATAGCTGTGATATTATGCATGACATCAGCTCCGTATTAAAAAAAAGAAACGACACCAGACATCATTATTGATTAATATCACTCTTGTACACTTTTATGAGTCCAACTTAACTTTACATTAAACTCTAGGGTGATGCATTTAGGTATAAAACTTGCTTTTACCCAGCCAAATTAAAATTTAACATAAACTTTAAACATACTGCTGGCTATGACTAACTAATTCGTAATTTGCTATATTTTATTGTAACCTTCTGATACGCTCGCTCTGGTCGGACAGCTGTTCCCTGGCGGCGCCTGCGACCACCCCTTCCCGCTGGCCCGACTCGTCCGCCTGCAGTCCCGCACTCGCTCGGCGAGTTAGCGAGTCGCTGTCCGGGAGTTGGACACGACTCGCTCGGCGAGCGAGTGCGGGACAGCTGTTCCCTGGCGGCGCCTGCGACCACCCCTTCCCGCTGGCCCGACTCGTCCGCCTGCAGTCCCGCACTCGCTCGGCGAGTTAGCGAGTCGCTGTCCGGGAGTTGGACACGACTCGCTCGGCGAGCGAGTGCGGGACAGCTGTTCCCTGGCGGCGCCTGCGACCACCCCTTCCCGCTGGCCCGACTCGTCCGCCTGCAGTCCCGCACTCGCTCGGCGAGTTAGCGAGTCGCTGTCCGGGAGTTGGACACGACTCGCTCGGCGAGCGAGTGCGGGACAGCTGTTCCCTGGCGGCGCCTGCGACCACCCCTTCCCGCTGGCCCGACTCGTCCGCCTGCAGTCCCGCACTCGCTCGGCGAGTTAGCGAGTCGCTGTCCGGGAGTTGGACACGACTCGCTCGGCGAGCGAGTGCGGGACAGCTGTTCCCTGGCGGCGCCTGCGACCACCCCTTCCCGCTGGCCCGACTCGTCCGCCTGCAGTCCCGCACTCGCTCGGCGAGTTAGCGAGTCGCTGTCCGGGAGTTGGACACGACTCGCTCGGCGAGCGAGTGCGGGACAGCTGTTCCCTGGCGGCGCCTGCGACCACCCTTTCCCGCTGGCCCGACTCGTCCGCCTGCAGTCCCGCACTCGCTCGGCGAGTTAGCGAGTCGCTGTCCGGGAGTTGGACACGACTCGCTCGGCGAGCGAGTGCGGGACAGCTGTTCCCTGGCGGCGCCTGCGACCACCCCTTCCCGCTGGCCCGACTCGTCCGCCTGCAGTCCCGCACTCGCTCGGCGAGTTAGCGAGTCGCTGTCCGGGAGTTGGACACGACTCGCTCGGCGAGCGAGTGCGGGACAGCTGTTCCCTGGCGGCGCCTGCGGCCACCCCTTCCCGCTGGCCCGACTCGTCCGCCTGCAGTCCCGCACTCGCTCGGCGAGTTAGCGAGTCAGCGATAGCAGATCCTGGTCACAGACTCAGGACGAGGCGCGAGTAACCACTCGCCGATGCAGGACGCGAACCCGCAACGGGCGAGCTCCGAGGGACCGTGTGTACAGCCGTGATACTGCTCCTCCTCGTTGTGTGGTGTATTGTCGCCTGTAACTGTGCTGCTAGTTTCCCTCTTTTCTGGGCGTTCACAGGCCTCCGGTCGCCCCTCCCAGATGGCTCACAGAACCCCACTACTCTTCTAGAACAGTTCCAGTAACTATCATGGCCCGCGAGTCTGCTGTCACGTGACAGGTATGATGGTTCATGGTTCACTGACCTCCAGGTCGGTAGTCGGTGGATAAACACTGCGGAAAACGTAACGGTCATGCGTCCCACTACACAACAACAGAAGCCAGTAAGAAGTTAGAAGACTTAACACGTCTGTAAACAACAAATAGTTTAAACAAAAAGGAAGGCAATTAAAGTTGGCAAACAAATAAGACAATGTGAGGGTTTGTGACGATTATGGAGTAAAACACTTAATACAAAAGTCCGATTAAATGCAAAAAATTTAACATAATTTATGTAAGTAAGTTATTTTGTTGTTACTTTATCTCATAAAGGCTCTGTTCTTTCAGCAAGCCTGCAGGGAATCACAGCCATTGATTTAAATATTGCAGTGATCAGGGTTCGATCCTAGACCCGACCACTACAAACAACCGCGCCGGACGTAAGGAAACAGCCTTAACTGTGTCCCTAACTGTCAGGGCTATCCACAAGGACACGCCATGGGCACAGGATGTATGATCAAACTAAAACACGCAAACTGTAATAATTAATAATTTATTTATATACCAGACTTAACAGGTCACAAATATATTTAATAAACCCAAAAATTAAATCATCAAAAAGTATGTGACCTCAATTAAGGAGAATATTATTTATTAACAAACTGTTTTTAAATTTACATTGCCAAAGTCCAACAACAAAACAATATGGTCCTTTAGGCATGAACGGGTTAAAACATCCCAGGAATAATTCCATACACACTGCAATAACAGACAATCATAAAAGGTTGACAGCGAAAATCCAAATCATTAGGCATTAGGCATTACTACAAGTGGGAGATAAAAGCGAGGCGCCACGAGTTAATAATGTCTTCAAGACTACAAACACGTGCGCCAACACGTTATATATTACACGGGATACAATCAATTCAGAGTTTACAAGCATATTCATGAACTATGATATTAAGTCCTAGGATCACTATAAACAAACGGCAGGTACACAAACGATTACACCACGCTCAACAAAGCAACAAAGGCGGTCGGCACCCTAAGCATGACTCAAATAACAAGTTCCACATAACAAATTCCATTAACTACGACCACGTGGTCCAGGGCAGCTAATAGGGGCGTAAACGGTTTACTACATGTACACAATGGCATACGGACGTTACATATTAACAGTAAAACATGGTTTACCCGATTCAACTCGACCACAAGTTGGCTGAAGAAGGCAAAGGTAGACGATAATCAACACAAATATCGCGTGCAATACAATGCCCCAGGCGGTAATAAAAGTTATACAGATTACATAATTTTTTTAAGGCTAGGTGCGAATAACGCCCTCAAAGAGCAACAAAAACAAAGGAAATAAACGAACATTTCTAGAATACAACTCGCATCCGAGACACAGCACTTACCTGGCATGACAACGATCGTTCAGACCAAACTCGCAGCGGCCATTGCTTGCAACGAAGATAAATTTTGAAACAAAAGACTACAATTTATAAGATAGCCGTCGAACAAACGGTTCAAAGCAAACTGGCTACTACAAGCTAAAATGCAGCTGTCATGCGACTCACACAAGGCTGAACGTCGCACTTGAAACCTGTCATGAATCCAGGTCGCTGGTCTAGGAGCACACAGTTATTCTCCCCGATCGTCCATCACGGGCTGACGTCCAGACGACAGCTGACGCGAGGAGCCTGCAGGCCGCACATAACCTCACACGCCGGGCCGTGCGAACCCGTCACTTTGTTCGAGTCACTGCACATCCGTCACAATCGACTTTGGAAGCAGTCGCGGTGCGATTGCGACCTTAGTCGATTGTGACAAGCTGTCTCTTATGGGAGGGATGAGTAGTGCGCTCTGGCGGCCAAGATGAGAAACTGGCTGGAGGGTCACAGAAACGTCCGCTAGAGTGCACTGGGCGCACTCGCAAACAGCGGATAGAGCAATGTTAGGGATTTTTCCTGCCGCTAGGCTTCGCTGATGGCTCTGTCGGACAAGGGCGTATGTCCTTGGAGAGACCATGTACTCTGCGCGGGTTCACTGGAGGTCGATGCTCCGGGTTAAAGTTCCCAAGAAGCCACAGGGGGGTTATGAGGGAAGGGGGGTCAGAACTTGCTAAGTCGCCTGGGAAAGGCGTCGAGTGGACCGTCCCGAGGCGTCGCCGAGGACTGTAACATGCTCCTCGACGTGCTGCCAAACAGCTTACACATGCTTGCCTCTGAGGAATGAAAGTTGCTAGCGCTGGGCTTGGGGTAGCGTTCGCTAGCATTAAAAGTCATAGTGTTACAGGGAGAAAACGTGATACAAACCGCGGCCGAGATGCGACGATAACCAAATGTCAGCAAAAGGTATCTAATTGGGCCTGCGAACAAGCGCAGGTGCACTGGGTTGCACAAGATCAAGTAGGAGAGTACAGTAATGGAAACAAAATTAAATGAAATTAAAAATGCAACTTTATCTTTTGGTTTCCTTCTTTAAAAATGAAAAATTAAACTTAAAATTCAAAACTTGTGCCCTAAATTATGATAAACGGCACACTACGGCGGGGGCCAAGTGTGCGATTGTCCAGAGAGGTGGACTGCAGGCCTGTGATCCCACAACTAGAACACACGCTGCTCTGTCATCGCAGCAAGCCGGGCGAACAAGAGAGGGGACACGTGGCACACAAAATAAAAGAAAGGGAGGGGTGGAAAAGAGATGGGGGTGGAAAGGAATGGTTACACGGATGGAGGGGAAATAGGCGCCCATTCATGGAGTTTGAGGCGGCGATGACGCTGCAATATATTGAAAATAAGGATACAAATGAATTTCCATAAAAGACTGAAATGAAAAAAAAAATTTAAATATATATAAAAAATATTTAACATACTATTAAGTTACGTAACCTGTTTCATTTAACAAGTAATTTTTAATAAATAAGTTACTTTTAAAAGTGAATACTTTTTGTTTTATTTCATTTTCAGACGAGGAAACAGCGTAAGAACTGTTCATTGATCATGTAAATAGGATTGCTATTTTATTTAATTTTTACAAATAGACACCAAAAATAATAATATCAAATACTAAGAAGGTTTTCGGGAGTAGTATAGGAATGGGGCTGCGGGGACATGGCGCTGGCGCGTGGATTGTGATTGTCGGTCCGCCATATTGGATTGTGTCGTCACGGCGGCCATCTTGGATGAGTGTAACGGGACAAGTTTGACCTTGACCTCGGCGGCCATTTTTGATCCGCCATCTTGGATCCGCCATTTTGGATGACGTCATTGTGTTCTCGAAAATTCCGGTGATGTGTTTTCCGCCATATTGGATGATGACGTCACCGTTGCAATTTCCGTTACGGCCGCCATCTTTAACTTTTTTATTTATTATCCGATTTTAATGAAATTTTTTTTAAAATTTATAAAAAAATTTAAATAATAAAATTTTAATAAATTATTTATAAAAAATTGTACTTTTACGACACGGAGTTCGGAGTCCTTGGTTCGAACCCGGTGAGGGCAAAAAAAAAATTAAAAATGGCGACCGATACTTCCCCCGTGGTGGGTGCTAGCAGACTGACTTCCACCACTTTTTTTCAAAGCATATATATCGTCATCTAGTATGACGTCATGTCCGCCATCTTGTCTTTGATGCTGGAAGCCATCATCAATGTATCGTCGGCGAGAGTGCGCTGACGCCATGTTAGTTTAGTTCTTATCCGCTAGAGTGCAGTAATCATTTATTACTGTGACACCCGCCATCTTGAAATTTGGCCGCCATCTTGAAAATCCGTAATTATTTAGATAGAAATTCGGAAAAGTTCCAAAATTCATTAAATAAATCACTCATTAATTTACATATTGATTCGATCGATTCCCGTCCTCGGTTCGATCCGCGATCGTTGCAAAAATGTTTAATTTTATGAAAAAAATAATAACTTAAATAAACTATGTTCAACATTCATAAAGAGACTTTAAATCCTCTACTACCATCATCCTATCAGACGTCAAGACCACCATATTGGAAATTCGTAATTTTAATGCTAGAGATTCGGGAAAAAGTTCAAAATTCATTAAATAAATTTGTAATCTATATACTGATTGATTGGATCGACTAAGGTCCTTGGTTCGATCCCTTGTCGATACAAAACAACATTAATTTAAAAAAATACTAAAAAAGTGTTAGGTGTGAGAAAATAAAAACACCACAAGTTCTTTTAAAAAAACTTTTATTACATACATACTACACTACTACAAGTACAAAAAAAATACACAGACAAATTACTAAAGTTTTTTGGATTCCTCGATTTCCGCATCAGCCACCCACGAATTAAAGCGAGGTGGAAAGCCCCACCACTTGACGTAAGACCGTCCATTTCTTCGTTTTATAATCTTCTCCACCAAGTACGTATCGGGATACAATGTAGGCTGAATCTCTTCGGCATAGAAGCCTCCATGGATAGGTTTGTGGTCCAAATCTTCGAGGTAGTAGGTCCTAGGCTCTGATTCACGTACATGTGTCACACGGAAAAGTTCGGGACTCCAGTTTGCAGTGAAACCTTTCTCGAAGATACCTTTCTGCTTGGAGATTCGCACAATGTCACCGACGTTAGCTTTACGCTTTCGTGGATCTTTCTTCTTCGTGTTGGAAAACACTGTTTGAAGCAAGCGATTGTCCGTTACGTTCTTTGGCTTCATTTTCGTGGTAGAATGTACCGTGGAATTATACTCGCTTATTAGTTTCGGCAAGATGTCAAGCCACTTGTAATTTCCGTTAGCCGTGAACTTCCGCCACATCTTGGAACGCAAAGTTCTGTTAAACCTTTCGACAACGGAGGCTTTGACATTACTAAATGTAGAGTAGTGTTTGATGCCATACTTCTTCATCAAAGCCTTAAAGGTTGCATTGTAGAATTCTTTCCCGAGGTCCGTTTGCAGGTGCGACGGTACACGTCCATCACGCAAAATATTGTTCATGGCCTTGGCTACGTCAGTTGCAGTCTTTGATTTGACAGGTCTAGCCCAAGCGAACTAGCTATAAACATCGATGACTGTCAACATGTACTTGAAACCTTTATTCAATCGGGAATACGGTATCATCTCAACAAGGTCCACCTGGAATAAATCGTCAATTCCACGAACTATGACTTTGCGACGAAGGTATTTCCGTCTAGCAGGAGCATGAAGTTCGCGAGCGATTCCGGTTCGACTCATTGTATGTAGCCGGCTTCCCTCAGTTCTTCAAGTATGGAGACTATTTCGTTGATGTGCGAATAGTTTCCTACGCTAAGCGAAGCATGTAGAATTCTAAGGCGATCAACTAATTCATTAGGGTCGTCCCAATATACATAGTCAAATATCTGACCACTTTCTAGCTTTTTTAAACCTTCGCCATGTATTGTTAGTTCACTGAAGAGATAAGCGAGAATGTCGATTTTTTCATGATCTACGTCTTTATATACACCACTATCTGGATCGTTACCGCGAAAATGTGCATTGGTTAGCTCTAGCAGTTTTTTGTACTCTTGTAAGTCGTTGTGAGAATATCCTTTAGGCTCCCTGCGAAACAGCAATTCGTACAGACCCGGAGTCCCGCGCGTTTTGAACTCTGCTACGCGCACAATATTTCCTGGTAGAAAGTCTATTTCTTTAGCACCGAGGAACCATTTATTATGTTTTCTGTACACTCCGTAGGTCGTGTCATTATTCCGGCTCGTAAACGATATCAGGTATGGTCGGACCATTGCATTACTTGATGTCCCTTTTTCGGTATTTTTTTCTTGTGCATGGACTCTGTACTTGTTAAGTCCTCTTCTTCTCGATCTGGTTCATACTTTCTCTTCTTTACAGTCGGCATTTCATCTTCAACTTCTGTCTTCACAATGAAGGCTGGTTCTTCCTTGTTTTTAAGTTCGTCGAGGCGACTAGTGATTGGTTTAAATATCTCCTCATTTGCCATCTCACGTGCAAGTCTGGTTCGTCTAGCAAGTAAATATTTTTCACGAACAGACTGTATAGCTCGATGAAGGTCACTGGCCTGGTCCGACATTGTACTGGCTGAAAACTTATTGCAAGACCTCCTTTTATACTTTTTTATTCGTTCGCAGAAACTTCTTTCTTGTGTTTGGCCAAATCTGAATTTGTTGACAAGTGAGATAGTGATGCTTTCAGACTACTTTGAAAAGTCCTCAGATCGTCCCGTCTTTGTGCATTCGATACTTCGATCATGTCGCGAATGCGAGAATCCGAAGCTTCCACGCGCTGGTCTATGGCTACGAGGTACTCAAGTAATTCCTTTTTCACCCCGTCTATTTTTTGAGCCAGTAGCGAAATGTATTTGAGGATAACGTCGTCATGAGACTTGAGAGCAGTACGTAAGTCTCGACTGCTACGACCGAATTTCGAAATGCTATGACTCATGTTTGGCGATAAACTGATCGAAACCTCGTCTGTACCTGCCCTTATATAGAGGCCAGTCTTTGACTATGACTAGGAATCCGTGTTCTTCTTTCCAACACAAGGAGCACATGTCTTTGAATTCCTGGAATGTCATGTCTGTGTTTACGTGATCGTCATAAGCGTGGCGTAAATTAAGTTCGTCCATGCGAAACAAAACTATGACATTCGCGTTGTCTCGTAGGAGATGTTTTGGAATACGACTGTACGTCTGACACAGGTAAACGCAGTCTACCTTGGCGTGTCTGCCCATGGAAAAGTACTCTTGTATTATGCCTTGTTTCTCGCACATTACATCGTCGAAAACAAACACGGAATTGGCTTTTGCTTCGCTTGGAGGTACAACATCGGTATTATCGCTAAACGGAAAATACTCCAGACCATCCACCGAGCGTAGAACAGTTGCTAGGCGCTGGTACTTTGGCTGTTGCAACGACTTGGAATACAAGTAAACGTTCTCGAACCGAAGACCATTTGGTTCCTCCAGTAAACTCAGTAAAACACACGTCTTGCCACAGTTTGACGGACCCGCCATTATGCATCGTACGGCAGAACGCAACAGTAAGCCATGTCGTGATTCACGCGCACTAAATACATCGTCTTGCGTAATGCGTACGGGCAAACACACGTCTTGCTTGACGACCTGCATTGTACTAAAGTAATTGTATAAAAGAAGCGTATTTATACTTTCTGGTCAGTTGTGCGTAATGACTCGAAGAGGTAAGAACAAAAAACACATCGGCGCGGGACTCGTAAACTCGCTGATAAACAACCTACCATTCGAGCTACACATTCCCGGCTACAGATTTTGCGGCCCCGGCACTAAACTAACGAAAAGGTTAGCTCGAGGTGACGTGGGCATTAATTCTCTCGACGAAAAGTGCAAGCAGCACGATATCGCATATTCATTAAGCAAGGATCTGGAATCTAGGCACAGAGCAGATCAGATATTGGCACAGGAAGCCGAAGATATAAGCAAATCGCCGGACGCGGGATTATTCAAGGCAATACGATTTCTTTTATAACTGTTTGGTGTTACGAACTTTATGCCCATCGCTTCAAGTGCAGACGTAATGTAATTTCTTCGTCTTGAAAATTCACCAATCGTCCTCGCTGGTCAACGATTCGGACGACGACTTCGTGTGCGCACTTCACGACGACTGGAACGTAAATGATACTTTGCGGTACTTCTACCAGTTTATATCCTGGCGGGACCATCGGCGAAAACTCGTGCAGCATGTTGCTTAGTCTTCCGTTGAGATACGTTCCACTTGCCAAATTACAGTTTATTCTTATGACATTCACAGACAAAATGTTTACTGCGCGCGTAGATTTGTACGTTCTTCCTGTATCATACACCTTTGATTCGAATCCGAGCATGGTACCTATGGTGCCAGGTTTCGTAAAGTCGACATTTTCACTGCATGTTGGAATACTTTTTTGAGTGTTTGGATTTCCACGCAGTTGAAAGTCTACATCCTGTGGTAACATATCCCTGATGTAATTTGCAATGTCGTCAATTTAGTAAGAGCCAACAGGTAACTGTATTTCATGAGCGGTCCCATCGCTTTTCAGGAAGCAGATCTTGCAGTTTTCCTCGTCAATGTTCGGTATGGCATTATACGTTTGAAAATCTACGAGTCCGATACACCATTCTCCGTCTAAATCCAGAGGCGGGAAATGAACCGCCCGCAGCTCAGATGCGTGACCTGTCAGGGTAAGTGCTATCGACATGACTAATAAATTATCATCACTGCACAACCTTTAAGTAGCATTTTTTTTTATTTGTCAGCTAATTTTTGTTTGTTAAAAAGTGAAGACACAAGTGTCCGCAGTTTGTTTGATTAGGCTTCTGTTCCGTTTCGTAATTGTAAAACAACGTAGTGGACCGGCCCAGGTACTGTCGCAGTTCTGGCGGAGGCCTCAAATTACCGAAACTGTCGTAGTACTCGGCCATGTTTCCCGTCTTTACATAGGCCACCCAGTGCGTGCCTTGACCCGCTGACGTGTCTAAATTAATTATGGCGCACTCACGTGTCTTTGGCTTACTGGGCAAAGTGTCTCGCATAAACACGCCACGGAAATTTGGTATTTTAAGTTTGCGTGCGTACTTTATTAAATCTACGTTGGTGAGCGGACGTTTCGGCAAAGAACTTAGGATTTTTTCATTCGTTTCTTCCTCATGCCTCGTCCTGTCTTGTGAGGTTGCAAGTAGAGTCCTGCGCCGTTTTTTTTACCGATGGCAATGGCTTCCATGTTGGCGTTGTGTCGCTGTGATTCTTTTAACTGCTTGCGCTCATTCTTCGAAGTGTTAACTGCCCGCACTATACCGCTCGTTGCACCGATGAGGCCGCCGAGAGCACCCAATGCAGGCAAAAGCAAAGGAAGAAATCCTCCTATAATCTTCTTGTCGAGAGTCTGTAATTTTTGCTTGGCTTTTTGCACGCCTGCGCCAGTCTTGCGCTTCTTGGTCTTGCGTGAGTTAGTCTTTGACTTGATGGAGCTGGCTTGACGAGCACCCAGTCCTAATATCGTCTTTGCCTTCATGATTTTAGATACGCCCCACGCTGCGATTTTCTCTCCTAGTCCCGCGTCCGGCGATTTGCTTATATCTTCGGCTTCCTGTGCCAATATCTGATCTGCTCTGTGCCTAGATTCCAGATCCTTGCTTAATGAATATGCGATATCGTGCTGCTTGCACTTTTCGTCGAGAGAATTAATGCCCACGTCACCTCGAGCTAACCTTTTCGCTAGTTTAGTGCCGGGGCCGCAAAATCTGTAGCCGGGAATGTGTAGCTCGAATGGTAGGTTGTTTATCAGCGAGTTTACGAGTCCCGCGCCGATGTGTTTTTTGTTCTTACCTCTTCGAGTCATTACGCACAACTGACCAGAAAGTATAAATACGCTTCTTTTATACAATTACTTTAGTACAATGCAGGTCGTCAAGCAAGACGTGTGTTTGCCCGTACGCATTACGCAAGACGATGTATTTAGTGCGCGTGAATCACGACATGGCTTACTGTTGCCTTCTGCCGTACGATGCATAATGGCGGGTCCGTCAAACTGTGGAAAGACGTGTGTTTTACTGAGTTTACTGGAGGAACCAAATGGTCTTCGGTTCGAGAACGTTTACTTGTATTCCAAGTCGTTGCAACAGCCAAAGTACCAGCGCCTAGCAACTGTTCTACGCTCGGTGGATAGTCTGGAGTATTTTCCGTTTAGCGATAATACCGATGTTGTACCTCCAAGCGAAGCAAAAGCCAATTCCGTGTTTGTTTTCGACGATGTAATGTGCGAGAAACAAGGCATAATACAAGAGTACTTTTCCATGGGCAGACACGCCAAGGTAGACTGCGTTTACCTGTGTCAGACGTACAGTCGTATTCCAAAACATCTCCTACGAGACAACGCGAATGTCATAGTTTTGTTTCGCATGGACGAACTTAATTTACGCCACGCTTATGACGATCACGTAAACACAGACATGACATTCCAGGAATTCAAAGACATGTGCTCCTTGTGTTGGAAAGAAGAACACGGATTCCTAGTCATAGTCAAAGACTGGCCTCTATATAAGGGCAGGTACAGACGAGGTTTCGATCAGTTTATCGCCAAACATGAGTCATAGCATTTCGAAATTCGGTCGTAGCAGTCGAGACTTACGTACTGCTCTCAAGTCTCATGACGACGTTATCCGCAAATACATTTCGCTACTGGCTCAAAAAATAGACGGGGTGAAAAAGGAATTACTTGAGTACCTCGTAGCCATAGACCAGCGCGTGGAAGCTTCGGATTCTCGCATTCGCGACATGATCGAAGTATCGAATGCACAAAGACGGGACGATCTGAGGACTTTTCAAAGTAGTCTGAAAGCATCACTATCTCACTTGTCAACAAATTCAGATTTGGCCAAACACAAGAAAGAAGTTTCTGCGAACGAATAAAAAAGTATAAAAGGAGGTCTTGCAATAAGTTTTCAGCCAGTACAATGTCGGACCTGGCCAGTGACCTTCATCGAGCTATACAGTCTGTTCGTGAAAAATATTTACTTGCTAGACGAACCAGACTTGCACGTGAGATGGCAAATGAGGAGATATTTAAACCAATCACTAGTCGCCTCGACGAACTTAAAAACAAGGAAGAACCAGCCTTCATTGTGAAGACAGAAGTTGAAGATGAAATGCCGACTGTAAAGAAGAGAAAGTATGAACCAGATCGAGAAGAAGAAGACTTAACAAGTACAGAGTCCATGCACAAGAAAAAAATACCGAAAAAGGGACATCAAGTAATGCAATGGTCCGACCATACCTGATATCGTTTACGAGCCGGAATAATGACACGACCTACGGAGTGTACAGAAAACATAATAAATGGTTCCTCGGTGCTAAAGAAATAGACTTTCTACCAGGAAATATTGTGCGCGTAGCAGAGTTCAAAACGCGCGGGACTCCGGGTCTGTACGAATTGCTGTTTCGCAGGGAGCCTAAAGGATATTCTCACAACGACTTACAAGAGTACAAAAAACTGCTAGAGCTAACCAATGCACATTTTCGCGATAACGATCCAGATAGTGGTGTATATAAAGACGTAGATCATGAAAAAATCGACATTCTCGCTAATCTCTTCAGTGAACTAACAATACATGGCGAAGGTTTAAAAAAGCTAGAAAGTGTTCAGATATTTGACTATGTATATTGGGACGACCCTAATGAATTAGTTGATCGCCTTAGAATTCTACATGCTTCGCTTAGCGTAGGAAACTATTCGCACATCAACGAAATAGTCTCCATACTTGAAGAACTGAGGGAAGCCGGCTACATACAATGAGTCGAACCGGAATCGCTCGCGAACTTCATGCTCCTGAGTAGTATATAATAGGGGCTCCGGAAACAGGATTCAGGTTGTGGTGTGTGTGTCCTATCCGCCATCTTGGATTGTGACGTCACGGCGGCCATCTTGGACGAGCATAACGTGACACTTTTTCGTGCGTGCAGCCGTCGTAACGGGACACACCGTAACGGGACACAGCGTAACGGGACAAGTAGATCACGGTGGCCATCTTGGATCCTCCATTTTGGATGACGTCATTTTGTTTTCTAGAAAATTCCGACATTGTGTTGTCCGCCATTTTGAATTATGACGTCATCGTTGCAATTTTCGTTATGGTCGCCATCTTGAAATTTAGACGCCATCTTGAAAATCTGCAATTTTTATGTTAGAAAATCGTGAAAAATTTTAAAAATCATTAAAAAATTTAAATAATCGAATTAAATAAAAATCTTAAAAACCACTGTTGCAGTTATCGTTATGGTCGCCATCTTGGTTTATATAAATGTTGCATATTTCGTTACACCCGCCATCTTGGTTGAGTACTATACCATTCTTACACTTTACGTTACGACCACCATATTGGATCCTATTAATGTTGCAATTATCGTTATGGTCGCCATCTTGAAATTTAGTCACCATCTTGAAATTTAGATACCATCTTGGAAATCTGTAATTTTTATGTTAGAAAATCGGGAAAAATTCCAAAATTCATCAAGAAATTAACTTAATAGAATTCCGATTGATTATATCGATTACCGTCCTCGGTTCGAACCCGGTGAGGGCAAAGAATAAAAAAATCAGATCCTTCCACCACAGAAGCCACCTACAGATTGACCTACCTCCACCAATAACAAGGTATTTACCATCAGCTGGTATGACATCATGTCCGCCATCTTGTCTTCGTCCGCTGGAGTCCACCATCTTGTTTTCGTCTGCTAGAGTGTGCTGACATCATGTTAATATATTGTTCTGTTCTCCATACCTTTAACCTTGTATATTAACATTAAACTTTGACCTTAACCTTGAACTTTGACCTTGACCTAAAACTTTGACCTTGACACCTTTGACCTTGACCTTGACCTTTGACCTTGACCTTGAAATTTGACCTTGACCTTGAAATTTGACTTTGTCCCTGAAATTTGACTTTGTCCTTGTCGGCCATCATGGATCCGACATTTTATGTTCATTACATGATACCAGGAGCCACCACCTGCCGGAGTACGCCATCTTGTGTGTGTACTTGTATTATAGAGGACATTCCCATCTGGATAGTTTTATTCGAACCCGCTACAGTGCAGTAATCATTTATTATGGAGGTGCTCCCCGCCATCTTGAAATTCGACCACCATCTTGAAATCATGTAATAATGTAGCTAGAAAAGCGGGAAAAAAATCCAAAATTAATTAAATAAATTTGTAATCCATATAATGATTGATTGGATCGACTAAGGTCCTTGGTTCGAACCCTGACCGATACAAAACATCTTTAATTTAAAAAAAAATACTAAAAAAGTGTTGGTTTAAGAAAATAAAAACACCACAAGTTCTTTTTAAAAAAATGTTATTACATAAATTCAATAGGAAACGAAACGTATACACACATTACACACAGGAAACGGAACGTACACACAGTACACACAGGAAACGAAACGTACACACAGTACACACAGGAAACGGAACGTACACACAGTACACACAGGAAACGGAACGTACACACAGTACACACAGGAAACGGAACGTACACACAGGAAACGAAACGTATACACACAGTACACACAGGAAACGGAACGTACACACAGTACACACAGGAAACGGAACGTACACACAGTACACACAGGAAACGAAACGTATACACACATTACACACAGGAAACGGAACGTACACACAGTACACACAGGAAACGGAACGTACACACAGTACACACAGGAAACGAAATGTATACACACATTACACACAGGAAACGGAACGTACACACAGTACACACAGGAAACGGAACGTACACACAGTACACACAGGAAACGGAACGTACACACACATTACACACAGGAAACGGAACGTACACACAGTACACACAGGAAACGGAACGTACACACAGTACACACAGGAAACGGAACGTACACACAGGAAACGAAACGTATACACACAGTACACACAGGAAACGGAACGTACACACAGTACACACAGGAAACGGAACGTACACACAGTACACACAGGAAACGAAACGTACACACAGTACACACAGGAAACGAAATGTATACACACATTACACACAGGAAACGGAACGTACACACAGTGCACACAGGAAACGAAACGTATACACACATTACACACAGGAAACGGAACGTACACACAGTACACACAGGAAACGAAACGTATACACGCAGTACACACAGGAAACGGAATGATCACACATACAGTAGCGGAAACACACACGCTTAGTTGGAAATCAGAATACAAGAAATAAAACATACTTTAAAATATATAATAATTTATTTATTTTTAAATAGTACACACATGAAAGTTAAACAATTTATTAGTCCATCATTTTTACAAAGTATTGTGGATCTACTGAATATCGGCTTGGTTGTATTCTCACTTTTCACGGTGTTGTTACTTCCATTAGTTTCAGTCTTCACGAAGCCATCAGCATCATTCAATTTATGTTCTTCAACATGATCGATCGATCTAATACCATCTCGCTCAGGTCAAGGAAAAATTATTGTTGTATTCTTTAGTCTAGTGGATCCATCGATGTGATCTATGACGTAAGTAGGCTTGGCTTTACATGTTCTACCATGTCTTTTTAATCCCTCAATTCGTGTTAACAACCTGATACACCGATTACAGCTTTACATTTTACGTAGTGGGTTTTTAACACAATCATTCTTCTCATACCGTTCAGCATTCTTTATCAAGGTAAACACCTTGCTACAGTATCTGCAGTGATGTTGTTTTGATACAGCTACATACATCGAGGGCTCCAAAAGGCTCCAATTGCTCCAACAGCTTTTTGTTTCATCAGCGCCAATGATATTTGGCTAGAATGCTACGAGTCTAAGAGACTATGAGGTCTCAAGGCTACGAGTCTAAAATGATCTAGCTGGTTATGACTTATACATGGCTGCGGCGAGTCTGCATGGCTAAAATACCGCGTGGCTACGTAAAAACATGACTATGAAGCTACAAGGATACAAGTCTACTCGGCTCCAAATAAATGCAAGACGACATGGCTACAAGAAAACTTGGATACAAAGCTTCAATTCTACGAGTCTACAAGACTCCACCAACTACCTTCGAGTGTTTAAAGCTCCAACTGCTCCATCAGCATTATGTTATAAGATTACAAGGCTACTTGCTTACGTAGCTACAATTCTATGAGGTCCCAAGACATCATGACTACACGACTACGAGCCATGAGGTTACGAGACTACACGCCTACGAATCTTAAAGTTTACGAGACTGCAAGGCTACAGAGCTACGAAGCTTCTAGAACACAAGTTTATGTGACTGCGAGGATACAGGACTTCAAGTCTGCATGAGTTCTTGACTACGAAGCTACTCGTCTACAAGGCTCCAATTACCGTATCTTTCTTCGACGGAATTTTCTCTTTTGCTCCAACTGCACCATCAGCTTTATGTTATAAGATTACAAGGCTACTTGCTTACGTAGCTTCAAGTCTACGAGGCTCCAATGCATCTTGACTGCGAGACTACGAGACTATACGATTGCAAATCCTCAAGGTTACGTGATCTCGAGGCTATAGGTCTATGAAGCTTACAGAACGCATGGTTACGAGACTGCCTGACTAATTGGCCATGGCTACGAAACTTCATGTCTCTAACTGACTAAAATACCACCATTCAGTGGTGAGAGTTAATTTATCTCATGCAAAGGTACTTGTTGCAAGTAGTTCCGCTTTTCAACAACAGATATCGCCACATGTTGCTTACAGATAAATAAAATTTATTTCTTTTATGTAGGATGCAGGATGCTCACTAACGCCCGCAAAAGAAGCACGGCTTCGGAAGTCACCAAGGAGAAGGAAATTCGTCTTGTACGTTAGTGCTTCACAGATGTCTCATGGTATATTACTAGACTGAGTAATAATTTTTTTTTTATTTCCACCTCATTAAAAAATATTGCAAGTGACGATTTAGTAGCCGAAAATCACTAATTAAATGTAACTTTGAATAAAATGACATGTCTCATTAAGAGTAAAACTCCTTCATGGAGAGATCGGTTTCTCAGAAATAACCAGAAGCACTTGGAGAAACCACAAGAATAATCAGGAGCACACGGAAAAAACCTTCATAATATTGACAAGAATAATCAGGAGCACACGGAGAAAAACCATCATAATATTGACAAGAATTATCGGTAGCACACGGAGAAAAACAATCATAATATTGACAAGAATTATCGGGAGCACACGGAGAAAAACCATCATTATTTTGATAAGAATAATCAGGAGCACACGGAGAAAAACCATCATTATTTTGATAAGAATAATCAGGAGCACACGGAGAAAAACCATCATAATATTGACAAGTATAATTAGGAGCACACGGAGAAAACCGACATAATATTGACAAGAATTATCGGGCGCACACGGAGAAAACCACCACACATTTTCTTTGATATCATAAAATTAAAAATAAATTAAAAATAAAAATAAATTAATAAAAAATTTAAAACAAAAAAAAATCTACAAAAAAATACATAAAATTCTGGCTTGTACTAAAACTCTATCTTTGCTCAACAATGATAAGTTTACAAGCTAGCAGAATCTATTTATGTATTTTTTTGTAGATTTTTTTTTGTTTTAAATTTTTTATTAATTTATTTTTATTTTTAATTTATTTTTAATTTTATGATATCAAAGAAAATGTGTGGTGGTTTTCTCCGTGTGCGCCCGATAATTCTTGTCAATATTATGTCGGTTTTCTCCGTGTGCTCCTAATTATACTTGTCAATATTATGATGGTTTTTCTCCGTGTGCTCCTGATTATTCTTATCAAAATAATGATGGTTTTTCTCCGTGTGCTCCTGATTATTCTTATCAAAATAATGATGGTTTTTCTCCGTGTGCTCCCGATAATTCTTGTCAATATTATGATTGTTTTTCTCCGTGTGCTACCGATAATTCTTGTCAATATTATGATGGTTTTTCTCCGTGTGCTCCTGATTATTCTTGTCAATTTTATGAAGGTTTTTTCCGTGTGCTCCTGATTATTCTTGTGGTTTCTCCAAGTGCTTCTGGTTATTTCTGAGAAACCGATCTCTCCATGAAGGAGTTTTACTCTTAATGAGACATATCATTTTATTCAAAGTTACATTTAATTAGTGATTTTCGGCTACTAAATCGTCACTTGCAATATTTTTTAATGAGGTGGAAATAAAAAAAAATTATTACTCAGTCTAGTAATATACCATGAGACATCTGTGAAGCACTAACGTACAAGACGAATTTCCTTCTCCTTGGTGACTTCCGAAGCCGTGCTTCTTTTGCGGGCGTTAGTGAGCATCCTGCATCCTACATAAAAGAAATAAATTTTATTTATCTGTAAGCAACATGTGGCGATATCTGTTGTTGAAAAGCGGAACTACTTGCAACAAGTACCTTTGCATGAGATAAATTAACTCTCACCACTGAATGGTGGTATTTTAGTCAGTTAGAGACATGAAGTTTCGTAGCCATGGCCAATTAGTCAGGCAGTCTCGTAACCATGCGTTCTGTAAGCTTCATAGACCTATAGCCTCGAGATCACGTAACCTTGAGGATTTGCAATCGTATAGTCTCGTAGTCTCGCAGTCAAGATGCATTGGAGCCTCGTAGACTTGAAGCTACGTAAGCAAGTAGCCTTGTAATCTTATAACATAAAGCTGATGGTGCAGTTGGAGCAAAAGAGAAAATTCCGTCGAAGAAAGATACGGTAATTGGAGCCTTGTAGACGAGTAGCTTCGTAGTCAAGAACTCATGCAGACTTGAAGTCCTGTATCCTCGCAGTCACATAAACTTGTGTTCTAGAAGCTTCGTAGCTCTGTAGCCTTGCAGTCTCGTAAACTTTAAGATTCGTAGGCGTGTAGTCTCGTAACCTCATGGCTCGTAGTCGTGTAGTCATGATGTCTTGGGACCTCATAGAATTGTAGCTACGTAAGCAAGTAGCCTTGTAATCTTATAACATAATGCTGATGGAGCAGTTGGAGCTTTAAACACTCGAAGGTAGTTGGTGGAGTCTTGTAGACTCGTAGAATTGAAGCTTTGTATCCAAGTTTTCTTGTAGCCATGTCGTCTTGCATTTATTTGGAGCCGAGTAGACTTGTATCCTTGTAGCTTCATAGTCATGTTTTTACGTAGCCACGCGGTATTTTAGCCATGCAGACTCGCCGCAGCCATGTATAAGTCATAACCAGCTAGATCATTTTAGACTCGTAGCCTTGAGACCTCATAGTCTCTTAGACTCGTAGCATTCTAGCCAAATATCATTGGCGCTGATGAAACAAAAAGCTGTTGGAGCAATTGGAGCCTTTTGGAGCCCTCGATGTATGTAGCTGTATCAAAACAACATCACTGCAGATACTGTAGCAAGGTGTTTACCTTGATAAAGAATGCTGAACGGTATGAGAAGAATGATTGTGTTAAAAACCCACTACGTAAAATGTAAAGCTGTAATCGGTGTATCAGGTTGTTAACACGAATTGAGGGATTAAAAAGACATGGTAGAACATGTAAAGCCAAGCCTACTTACGTCATAGATCACATCGATGGATCCACTAGACTAAAGAATACAACAATAATTTTTCCTTGACCTGAGCGAGATGGTATTAGATCGATCGATCATGTTGAAGAACATAAATTGAATGATGCTGATGGCTTCGTGAAGACTGAAACTAATGGAAGTAACAACACCGTGAAAAGTGAGAATACAACCAAGCCGATATTCAGTAGATCCACAATACTTTGTAAAAATGATGGACTAATAAATTGTTTAACTTTCATGTGTGTACTATTTAAAAATAAATAAATTATTATATATTTTAAAGTATGTTTTATTTCTTGTATTCTGATTTCCAACTAAGCGTGTGTGTTTCCGCTACTGTATGTGTGATCATTCCGTTTCCTGTGTGTACTGCGTGTATACGTTTCGTTTCCTGTGTGTACTGTGTGTACGTTCCGTTTCCTGTGTGTAATGTGTGTATACGTTTCGTTTCCTGTGTGCACTGTGTGTACGTTCCGTTTCCTGTGTGTAATGTGTGTATACATTTCGTTTCCTGTGTGTACTGTGTGTACGTTTCGTTTCCTGTGTGTACTGTGTGTACGTTCCGTTTCCTGTGTGTACTGTGTGTACGTTCCGTTTCCTGTGTGTACTGTGTGTATACGTTTCGTTTCCTGTGTGTACGTTCCGTTTCCTGTGTGTACTGTGTGTACGTTCCGTTTCCTGTGTGTACTGTGTGTACGTTCCGTTTCCTGTGTGTAATGTGTGTGTACGTTCCGTTTCCTGTGTGTACTGTGTGTACGTTCCGTTTCCTGTGTGTACTGTGTGTACGTTCCGTTTCCTGTGTGTAATGTGTGTATACATTTCGTTTCCTGTGTGTACTGTGTGTACGTTCCGTTTCCTGTGTGTACTGTGTGTACGTTCCGTTTCCTGTGTGTAATGTGTGTATACGTTTCGTTTCCTGTGTGTACTGTGTGTACGTTCCGTTTCCTGTGTGTACTGTGTGTACGTTCCGTTTCCTGTGTGTACTGTGTGTATACGTTTCGTTTCCTGTGTGTACGTTCCGTTTCCTGTGTGTACTGTGTGTACGTTCCGTTTCCTGTGTGTACTGTCTGTACGTTCCGTTTCCTGTGTGTACTGTGTGTACGTTTCGTTTCCTGTGTGTACTGTGTGTACGTTCCGTTTCCTGTGTGTAATGTGTGTATACGTTTCGTTTCCTATTGAATTTATGTAATAACATTTTTTTAAAAAGAACTTGTGGTGTTTTTATTTTCTTAAACCAACACTTTTTTAGTATTTTTTTTAAATTAAAGATGTTTTGTATCGGTCAGGGTTCGAACCAAGGACCTTAGTCGATCCAATCAATCATTATATGGATTACAAATTTATTTAATTAATTTTGGATTTTTTTCCCGCTTTTCTAGCTACATTATTACATGATTTCAAGATGGTGGTCGAATTTCAAGATGGCGGGGAGCACCTCCATAATAAATGATTACTGCACTGTAGCGGGTTCGAAAAAAACTATCCAGATGGGAATGTCCTCTATAATACAAGTACACACACAAGATGGCGTACTCCGGCAGGTGGTGGCTCCTGGTATCATGTAATGAACATAAAATGTCGGATCCATGATGGCCGACAAGGACAAGTCAAATTTCAGGGACAAAGTCAAATTTCAAGGTCAAGGTCAAATTTCAAGGTCAAGGTCAAAGGTCAAGGTCAAGGTCAAAGGTGTCAAGGTCAAAGTTCAAGGTCAAGGTCAAAGTTCAAGGTCAAGGTCAAAGTTTAATGTTAATATACAAGGTTAAAGGTATGGAGAACAGAACAATATATTAACATGATGTCAGCACACTCTAGCAGACGAAAACAAGATGGTGGACTCCAGCGGACGAAGACAAGATGGCGGACATGATGTCATACCAGCTGATGGTAAATACCTTGTTATTGGTGGAGGTAGGTCAATCTGTAGGTGGCTTCTGTGGTGGAAGGATCTGATTTTTTTATTTTTTGCCCTCACCGGGTTCGAACCGAGGACGGTAATCGATATAATCAATCGGAATTCTATTAAGTTAATTTCTTGATGAATTTTGGAATTTTTCCCGATTTTCTAACATAAAAATTACGGATTTCCAAGATGGCGTCTAAATTTCAAGATGGTGACTAAATTTCAAGATGGCGACCATAACGATAATTGCAACATTAATAGGATCCAATATGGTGGTCGTAACGTAAAGTGTAAGAATGGTATAGTACTCAACCAAGATGGCGGGTGTAACGAAATATGCAACATTTATATAAACCAAGATGGCGACCATAACGATAACTGCAACAGTGGTTTTTAAGATTTTTATTTAATTCGATTATTTAAATTTTTTAATGATTTTTAAAATTTTTCACGATTTTCTAACATAAAAATTGCAGATTTTCAAGATGGCATCTAAATTTCAAGATGGCGACCATAACGAAAATTGCAACGATGACGTCATAATTCAAAATGGCGGACAACACAATGTCGGAATTTTCTAGAAAACAAAATGACGTCATCCAAAATGGAGGATCCAAGATGGCCGCCGTGATCTACTTGTCCCGTTACGCTGTGTACCGTTAGGCTGTGTCCCGTTACGCTGTGTCCTGTTACGACGGCTGCACGCACGAAAAAGTGTCACGTTATGCTCGTCCAAGATGGCCGCCGTGACGTCACAATCCAAGATGGCGGATAGGACACACACACCACAACCTGAATCCTGTTTCCGGAGCCCCTATTATATACTACTCTCCTGCTAGACGGAAATACCTTCGTCGCAAAGTCATAGTTCGTGGAATTGACGATTTATTCCAGGTGGACCATGTTGAGATGATACCGTATTCCCGATTGAATAAAGGTTTCAAGTACATGTTGACAGTCATCGATGTTTATAGCAAGTTCGCTTGGGCTAGACCTGTCAAATCAAAGACTGCAACTGACGTAGCCAAGGCCATGAACAATATTTTGCGTGATGGACGTGTACCGTCGCACCTGCAAACGGACCTCGGGAAAGAATTCTACAATGCAACCTTCAAGGCTTTGATGAAGAAGTATGGCATCAAACACTACTCTACATTTAGTAATGTCAAAGCCTCCGTTGTCGAAAGGTTTAACAGAACTTTGCGTTCCAAGATGTGGCGGAAGTTCACGGCTAACGGAAATTACAAGTGGCTTGACATCTTGCCGAAACTAATAAGCGAGTATAATTCCACGGTACATTCTACCACGAAAATGAAGCCAAAGAACGTAACGGACAATCGCTTGCTTCAAACAGTGTTTTCCAACACGAAGAAGAAAGATCCACGAAAGCGTAAAGCTAACGTCGGTGACATTGTGCGAATCTCCAAGCAGAAAGGTATCTTCGAGAAAGGTTTCACTGCAAACTGGAGTCCCGAACTTTTCCGTGTGACACATGTACGTGAATCAGAGCCTAGGACCTACTACCTCGAAGATTTGGACCACAAACCTATCCATGGAGGCTTCTATGCCGAAGAGATTCAGCCTACATTGTATCCCGATACGTACTTGGTGGAGAAGATTATAAAACGAAGAAATGGACGGTCTTACGTCAAGTGGTGGGGCTTTCCACCTCGCTTTAATTCGTGGGTGGCTGATGCGGAAATCGAGGAATCCAAAAAACTTTAGTAATTTGTCTGTGTATTTTTTTTGTACTTGTAGTAGTGTAGTATGTATGTAATAAAAGTTTTTTTAAAAGAACTTGTGGTGTTTTTATTTTCTCACACCTAACACTTTTTTAGTATTTTTTTAAATTAATGTTGTTTTGTATCGACAAGGGATCGAACCAAGGACCTTAGTCGATCCAATCAATCAGTATATAGATTACAAATTTATTTAATGAATTTTGAACTTTTTCCCGAATCTCTAGCATTAAAATTACGAATTTCCAATATGGTGGTCTTGACGTCTGATAGGATGATGGTAGTAGAGGATTTAAAGTCTCTTTATGAATGTTGAACATAGTTTATTTAAGTTATTATTTTTTTCATAAAATTAAACATTTTTGCAACGATCGCGGATCGAACCGAGGACGGGAATCGATCGAATCAATATGTAAATTAATGAGTGATTTATTTAATGAATTTTGGAACTTTTCCGAATTTCTATCTAAATAATTACGGATTTTCAAGATGGCGGCCAAATTTCAAGATGGCGGGTGTCACAGTAATAAATGATTACTGCACTCTAGCGGATAAGAACTAAACTAACATGGCGTCAGCGCACTCTCGCCGACGATACATTGATGATGGCTTCCAGCATCAAAGACAAGATGGCGGACATGACGTCATACTAGATGACGATATATATGCTTTGAAAAAAAGTGGTGGAAGTCAGTCTGCTAGCACCCACCACGGGGGAAGTATCGGTCGCCATTTTTAATTTTATTTTTGCCCTCACCGGGTTCGAACCGAGGACTCCGAACTCCGTGTCGTAAAAGTACAATTTTTTATAAATAATTTATTAAAATTTTATTATTTAAATTTTTTTATAAATTTTAAAAAAAATTTCATTTTAATCGGATAATAAATAAAAAAGTTAAAGATGGCGGCCGTAACGGAAATTGCAACGGTGACGTCATCATCCAATATGGCGGAAAACACATCACCGGAATTTTCGAGAACACAATGACGTCATCCAAAATGGCGGATCCAAAATGGCCGCCGAGGTCAAGGTCAAACTTGTCCCGTTACGCTATGTCCCGTTACACTCATCCTAGATGGCCGCCGTGACGACACAATCCAATATGGCGGACCGACAATCACAATCCACGCGCCAGCGCCATGTCCCCGCAGCCCCATTCCTATACTACTTTTGGGGAACTTATAAATGAATATTCCTATTGAAATAAAGGGGGCGCGGGATCGCCGCGCGTTAGTAGTGAAACTTCTCACATAGAGGGATAGAGCGAAACACTTGTACAAGTGTGGAAATAAAAAAAAAAAGCGCAAAGGTGAGTGTATAGAAAAGTATGCAACTATCCGAGAGCGGATGTATATAAGTGCGTGTGAGGGAGTATGCGAGAGAGCAATATTGCAAGTGTGCTACAATTAAAACCTGCTAATTAGCGCTGTTGCTGCCATTTATGTTTTATGAAAGTAATTTGATAGCTTTTAAAGTTCACAATTAAGGTTCACAATGAAAGTTCATTTTTGTAAAAAAAAAATATGACGAAAATCCTGCGTAATCTTACAGTTGTCTTAGAGCGGTATTCCAAGACGTTTGGGTAACATAGCGAATAAGCACTGCCTTGTTGGTATACAACTGTAACATAACTGACGGGCCGTATTCCAGAACGTGTCCATACTGTATCTCACTAAGCCACTAAGGCAACATATCGACAGTCGTTTAACTAAACGGCGCCCTTTCGCGAGGCTAGAAAATAGTTCCAATGCTTTATAATGAACATCTGGCAACTACTTATAGATGCATTTGTTACGGCAAAAGGTTTAGAGATAGCAGCACCATCACACAAAATTTCTAATGTTCTCAAGTTGCGATTACGTCTTGTTATTACCATTAACGTGTACAAAATGTCTTCTAGAATAGGTTCGCTACCACAAAGTTTCATTTGCCACACGCATTGTACGTCCCCAGATGTTCACGAAATTGGAATATATTCGAGTTAAGGCGCCAGACGCGGGCCCACCATCTGGATGAATTCAGCGAAAAAATGAGCCATGGATAGTTCACCAAAATCCGTTCCCTAATAATAAGGGACTAGCCGTATCCTATCATGCACTAGAAATATTTTTTTTTTGGTGTCTTGGAACACCGGCCTTCGCTTTGATCACATCATTGCCTCGACTTACTCTACCGGTCGAAACAAAGTTTCACTTTAAAAAATTTAGAAAATTTCCTAAACAATTTTTTTTTAAAAAATGGAATTGGTGCTTTCAGTTTATTGAACGTGAATTTGGCCCCGGTTTTGACGTTTAAGTGAGGCGATACGTCATTCAAATAAAATGAACTAAATGCTTCTTGAAACAAATTTTTATCCCGTGAAATAGCCTCAGGTACTAATGAAATATTTTGAACTAATAAAATCTTGCTTCATTTTATTGACATTTGTATCTTGCTAGGTTAGAAGTGTTGCCACCAGATATTCACCAAGTGATAATAATGACGAGCACACTAAGGGATCCTCACTTATTGGAAGCAGGAGAAAGTTCTCTTACCTGATCCCAGTAGTAGAAGCTAGCAGACTGAAAAGCACACAATACAAGCCAGCTGTAGTTAAAACCGGCGGTAAAGATTTTATATGATTAAAGAAAAGTCATTGCCGTAGCTTGGCTTCTGGGTTGTAGCCTCGTACTTTGCGAATAATTCACCGACGTTTCGGTCGACATTGCAGTCGCCATCATCAGGGAGCAGGTACCTACTGTTACCAGCAGGTAACTGCTCCCTGATGATAGCGACTGCAATGTCGACCGAAAAGTCAGTGAATTATTCGCCAAGGACGCGGCTAACAGTAGGTAACTGCTCCCTGATGATGGCGACTGCAATGTTGACCGAAACATCGGTGAATTATTCATTAAAGACGCGGCTACAACCCAGAAGCCAAGCTGCTTCAGACGATGAACGTGAAAGCCTGCGAACATTAAAAGTCATTGAATTTGTTAATAAATCTTTATGTTGAGTTGAAGAAAACGATGCGAAGAAATCGAGAGTAAACTTGTTGCAAGAGTTAAATACTGACAGAAATTTTTAGCGATCTCAAAAACAAAGTGTTCCTGTAAGTTTCTTAAAGAGCGCATCGATTTTGAGAAACGGCGGACATAAATGAAAGCGAAATAGTTCGATGCCAGCACTACACGTCAAGAAATGTGCCGCAGTTGATGGTGCCATGCATGTCATGAATGATACACACACAGTCTTAAAACAGATGTGGTTTACAACCCCAGACTCGGCCTTTAAACATTCAGTCCAACTTCTCTGCCAGAGAGAATGTTTTATGTACGAAGGTGGTTGCATTCCCCATTGTGTGTCGCTACTATTGTATGCACACGCGACAAAACGTAACCTGATATTTAGCGGCCCCGCCCACTCGAACATGTATTCAAGTGTCTACATCGAGATGATATGGTTCTAGAAACCCCCCGTGTTACCCGACTAGCGGTTTGATATTAATGACCGTACTCCCTCTTAAGCACTCAGTATGCTGTACTACACAATTCTTACGAAGGAAGATTTGTGGTAAAAGGGGGAGGGATGTGTTAGGCCATGTAAAGTTGTGGTGAGACATGGGTCAATGTTTTTAAATAACTATTCTTAAACCCAAGAATATGTAAAAAGTGGGTGCGTGTACTTATGTACACGCGTGAGAAGTTATACTTATTTGGCATCATTAAAAAATAGTTTTTAATTGCATGCAAATAATTAATTAAAATAAAATAATAAAAGTACTGGAAAAAGATAGTCAACACAGTCAATAATGTTCAGTTTAAAATTTAAAAATAAAATAAATAAAATTTAGAGCATAATAAATATATGACATAATTTGTACTAAATATTATAAGATTCTTAATTTTAAATATTTATTATTGATTACTTAATATTTTAAAAGAAAATAAATAAACTTAACAATAAAATCAAAAATTTGATTTAAGTTTATTTATTTTTTAAATATTGATTATTTTCTTAATTATATATACACTTTTCATTTTTATCAAAAAGTTTTTATTAAATTTGTTCATTTATTTTTATAAATATTTATTTTTTATTCAATTTAATAATAAATATTAAAAATTAATATTTTAATTTGATGTTCGATTTTAATATTTATAAAAATTTTTTATTAAATGTTTTATTAAATTTCTTTCTTTATTTTATAATACTAATTAACCAAGAATAAATATTTAACATTAATGATTTAATAATATTTAGTATTAATTATATTAAATAATAATATTTTAATTTAAATCAATAAATAATACATACGGATAGTTAACCTCAATTATATTGGAGCACTTGAAGAAGTACCTATACAAGCACAATTATTTTACTAATATTTACCAATAGTAAATAATATTAATCAAAATATTCAATTTAAATCCCTACTGAATATAATTTATTAGCAGATATATAATTCGCACTTGTATGAAACTAAAACACGTGTTGTGAATTTAGAAACTAGAAACATGTGGATAAATATTATAAACTAGCTGCAGTACCCAGCGTTGCCCGCGCTGAACACAGGGTGAAGGGGAACTGTTTAGAGATCAGATGTAGTTAGTAATTGTCTTCTTAATTTGAATGTCAAGTGTACAAAAAATTTATATCACTTTCAGATCCCGACAGACGTTGTTCTGCCAGTTTATAGTTATTTACCTGGTCTGTATGTAATCTAGACTCTATAAAGCAATATAGAAAAAAAAACTGAAAAATAAGGGATTAGTAATATTGAAAAGATTCCATTATCTAGCTAATACTCGACATTCATTGCAATGCCTCATTCAGTTTTGTTTTGTAATATGTTTGAAGTAGTTACACATATACAAATAATCTATCCATGTCTCTACATATATATTTATCTCTATCTACATCTATAGTACTATATATCTATGTATCTCTCTATCTGTATTTAGCTCTTTATATCTACATATATACCTCACACTATCTCTATGTATTCTATATGAGGGTACTGATTGCTTCGTTGTTAATATCACACGGGTGTTTTTTACTTGTATGGGAAAATTAAGAATGATAAGGCATCTAGTGCGTGGCAACTTCTAGCGCCTGCGGCATTGTCAACACACACTTCGTATGTGTACTGCATGTTGTATCTAACCCCCTCCAACGCATTTGATTCTAAATCGGACTTGTAGTAAGGATCCCTTTTGTTATTGATAATATAATATAGCCTATGGCCTTCCTCGATAAATGTACTATCCTACACTGAAATAATTTTTCAAATCGGACCATTGGTTCATGAGATTAGCGCGTTCAAAAAAACAAACAAACAAACTCTTCAGCTTTATAATATTAGTATAGATATGAAAACAGTGATCAGAGGCGACGAGCGTGCCAACATGAGCGACTAATATAGGTTCTATTTCTATTTTGTTGGTAGCTTTTTTTCGAGACTTAATGAGTGGTTTAGCGGGCAGCTTCAACCTGTTAATTTTGTGTTACAGTGATGCGCGCGCATCTTAAAATTTCACTCTCATCATTTTTTCATAAGGCGCCTAAAGAAGTATAACTTCAAAAAATATATATTCTACAGTCACTGCATCTCGCCTTTGAATCATCCACGCCAAGAATGTTTTCCTTAACTCTTTAAAATACACACTTATCAGAGGCAATACTAAATAAATGTTTGTCTGAGTGTAGAAATAAAAATATTGTGAATACAATTTTAAAGATTTTTTAATTTTTTTAATTTTTTAAAAATACATGTTAAGTGCTAGTATTAAAATTTAATGCTAGCAGGTAGCTGTAAGTGATATACTACTATGTTTTTTTATTATTGTTGGTACCTTAATTATTGTTCGGCTGTTATTTTTTTGTGTTGTTTCCATGTTTTATGAAAGCTACTGGCAGAGTGACTCCACCAAACAAAACAAAAATAATACAATAGTAATTTAAGTTTTTAAACACGTGACAAATTTCAATTGTTTTCCATTTTTTTTGAACAGCCTATCTTCCATTGCAGATAGAAGCACAAGAATATGTGCAAGTACGCGTGTGAGAGGTGTTAATAATGCAAGTAAGTGCGCAAGTATACACTGCTCAAGTATGCAGCCTTACCACTGTCTCCTGGCTTGAATAATTAACCTTCTGAAGATAGACAAGTACGTCATTTGCCTCGTCTTAAGTTGTTTCGACAGGACTATATTTATTTTCAACAGGAGGCTAATAGCAACGATAAAAAAAACTCACAAACTCTATTGTATCATTCAATCAGACACTAGATAACATTGGTGAACAGCACTCACGGACTAACACATGAAGCCCAGTAATGAATAGGTGTGGGTGGGGAAACAGGTCAGGGATAGAGAAATGACCTTCCTGTAGGCCAGCCTCAACTTGAAGAGACGTTACCGTGTTCGCACATGACTCATCTAGAGACCTGCAAAATTCGCTAGAACTCAAACACATATACCTCTTAGATAATTTTGCTATTGGCTTACTGTTCATCTGGACGAATCTCAACCAGTTATAAACCCTCAACCAAAAAAGGATCTAATCACAGACAAACCAGCTGAGACGACTTACAAGTCAACAACCAATGAACTTGCGTTATTTGCCCGAGTGTAGAGGGGAATGCGTAGACTATCCTGAAGGCCATCGAAACCGCGAATTTTGCAGTTTTCTACGTCATCGCTGTCATTACACGAAAACAGGTTGTTTCCAAGTCTTTAACATCAATTTAAAATAAAACAGTATAATAGTTCCATCTTACCGTACAGTTATTTTATAGTGCTACACATATACTTCGTAACAGTAATACAAGGTTTTTTGTTTTTCAAATCAATTTTTAATTTTCGATACGACGTAACATTACTGAAAGAGATGGAAAGAGGGGGTTGAAGGACAAACAAGTTTATAACTCCGTTGGTAAAAAAATTATCAAATCCGTTCTTATGTCTGACACGTTTTTGTAATACCGCAATTGTTAGCTCAAATGACAAATAAGTAATTCTAATGTTTATATTATGGGTCAAAATGCGTATGTTATCTTCATGATAGTTTTCAGTAGCGGCACAGCAAAGAACCCGCCTATCTGCTCCAGGAATATGTCTAGCTCTCTAATCGAGAATATTCTAGAAATGCTAAGACAGTGTTGGATGCATTGAAAAATAATATTTGAAATTTTTTATTGCATGGAATATGATACATCGGAGAACGTATATGTTGTTTTGTACATACGTTTTCTAAATGATCCAGAATTTTCTAGTATCTTATAGACGTTGCCAGAATGTAAATAGAAAAAAAAAGAATCCTGAAATTTGTTTGCAACTGTAAGCTGAGCCAAATTTGATAATTTTTTTTATAAAAGGAAAATTTTCTTCACTATCAGAAATAAAAAAAATTATAATTTTTTCGTTCCACACTGTACATCGTGACTGCGGGGTTTACTTAAACCCCCTTTTTTTCCAACCTGACACTTGAATAGAAGAGATATCCGGATGGGAGGAAAAATTGTTTGCGCGCGTCTTCTCCGGATATGGCGGGGTGATGCATCGTTATGGCGGGGCTGTCAAGTAGTAAGGGGGGGGGGGGAGAGAGAGAGAGAGAGAGTGGGTGATGTATCGGGTAACACCGCAGTTGACGATGCCGGGTTACAAGATCAGCCTCCGGGTCCATCGGTCAGGACGCCGCCCCCAAGCTAAGTGGATTGAAGTTTCATAATTCACACCGGACACGGGAGAACCGCTCGCCCGCTCTTCTGCCCTGCGCGTGACCAAGTGACCGCGAGTCCGTGTGTCCGTGTGTCCGTGTGTCCGTGTGACCGTGGGTCCGTGTGTCCGTGTGTCCGTGTGTCCGTGTGTCCGTGTGACCGTGTGTTCGTGTGTCCGTGTGTCCGTGTGTCCGTGTTTCCGTGTGTCCGTGTGTCCGTGTGTCCGTATGACCGTGTGTCCGTGTGTCCGTGTGTCCGTGTGTCCGTGTGTCCGTGTGTCCGTGTGTCCGTGTGACCGTGTGTCCGTGTGTCCGTGTGTCCGTGTGTCCGTGTGACCGTGTGTCCGTGTGACCGTGTGTCCGTGTGTCCGTGTGTCCGTGTGTCCGTGTGTCCGTGTGTCCGTGTGACCGCGTGACCGTGTGTCCGTGTGACCGCGTGTCCGTGTGTCCGTGTGTCCGTGTGTCCGTGTGTCCGTGTGTCCGTGTGACCGTGTGTCCGTGTGTCCGTGTGTCCGTGTGTCCGTGTGACCGTGTGTCCGTGTGTCCGTGTGTCCGTGTGTCCGTGTGTCCGCGTGTCCGCGTGACCGCGTGACTGCTCTCTGCTCGCCCGACCACCGATGGGACGCCGACGCTACAGGGGGCATTCTTACTTTACAGGCCACTGCATTTTACTTATATTTTGACATTTCATTTTTGACGTGACAACGTCTAATAAATCGATGAACGCCGGCTGCACAAACTAAAAAAGGATGACTCATTGTCCCGTTACGCACATTGTCCCGTTACGCTCATTGTAGCTTGCGCCGCATCTATCTCTCTTACACTCGATTGCAAAAACCATCGATTTGACTTTTTCGAGTCACATTAAACTTGAAACATTCCCATTCGTTTCCTACTTTTCCTATCATCGTCCTATCCTTAACAGAATAACACAGATTGGAAGAAGTTAAATATCAAACATGTATAAAAGTAGTAGTATGTGAATGTATGTCCGAGATCAGGATGCAGGTAGTGGATTGAAGATTGTCGACCGCCATCTTGGATTGTGACGTCACGGCGGCCATCTTGGATTGTGACTTCACGGCAGCCATCTTGGATAAGCGTAACGGGACACAGAGTAACGGGCCACAGCGTAACGGGACATAATGTAACGGGACAAGTATATCACGGCGGCCATTTTGGATCCGCCATCTTGGATCCGCCATTTTGGATGACGTCATTGTGTGTGTTCTCGAACATTCCGACGTTGTGTTTTCCGACATATTGGATCCTATTAATGCTGCAATTTTTGTTACGGTCGCCATCTTGAAATTTGGATGCCATCTTGAAAATCTTTAATTATTATCCGATTCTAATGAAAAAAATTCCAAAATTCATAAAAAAATTAACTTATTAGAATTCTGATTGATTATATCGATCATCGTCCTCGGTTCGAACCCGGTGAGTGCAAAAAAAAACTAAAAATGGCGACAGGCTCCTTCCTCAATGGTGGATGCAGGCAGACTGACTCCTACCACTTTTTTTTTCCAAAGCATATATATCGTCAGCTAGTATGACGACATGTCCGCCATCTTGTCTTCGTCCGCTGGAGATCACCATCTTATTTTCGTCCGCTAGAGTGTGCGGATACCATGTTAGAATAATTATCTGGTCACCACACCTTTGACCTTGACCTTGAACTTTGACCTTGACCTTGAACTGTAACCTTGAACTTGAAATTTGACCTTGACCTTGAACTTTGATCTTGACCTTGGAATTTGACCTTGACCTTGAACTTGAAATTTGACCTTGACCTTGAAATTTAACCTTGACCTTGAAATTTAACCTTGACCTTGAAATTTGACCTTGACCTTGAAATTTGACCTTGACCTTGAACTTTGACCTTGACCTTGAAATTTTACCTTGACCTTGAACTTTGACCTTGACCTTAAAATTTGACCTTGACCTTGAAATTAAACCTTGACCTTGAAATTAGACTTTGTCCTTGTCGACCATCATGGATCCGACATTTTATGTTCAGTACAGGCTACCAGGAGCTACCACCTGCTGGAGTACGCCATCTTGTGTGTGTACTTGTATTATAGAGTACATTTCCATCTAGATAATTTTATTCGAACCTGCTACAGTGAAGTAATCATTTATTACGGAGGTGCCCCCCCGCCATCTTGAAATTCGGCCTCCATCTTGAAATTCGGCCACCATCTTGAAATCATGTAATAATGTAGCTAGAAAAGCGGGAAAAATTCCAAAATTCGATAAATAAATCACTCATTAACTTACATATCGATTCGATCCGCTCCAGTCCTTGGTTCAATCCTCGATCGATGCAATAATGTTTAATTTTATGAAGAAAAATATAATTCCAATAAACCATGTTCAACATTCTTAAAGAGACTTTAAATCATCTACTACCATCATCTTATCAGACATCAAGACCACCATATTGGAAATTCGTAATTGTAATGCTAGAGATCCGGGAAAAATTTCAAAATTCATTAAATAAATTTGTAATCCATATAATAGTTGATTGGATCGACTAAGGTCCTTGGTTCGATCCCTGGCCGATACAAAACAACTTTAATATTTTAAAAAAAGTACCACTAAAGTGGCAGGTTTGAGAAAATAAAAAACACCACAAGTTCCTTTAAAAAAACTTTTATTACATACATACTACACTACTACAAGTACAAAAAAATACACAGACAAATTACTAAAACCGTTTGGATTCCTCGATTCAAACAGTCTTCTTATTGTACGGACTAAGCCTTTTACATGACTTTAAATGTCTGTCCGATCTGGTCATCACCGCAGCCAGAGACGGACTGAAGTTCATATCACTTATATAGTCTCATTAGCCGGTACAACACATGAGTCAAATCAATAACCATGTTCATTATACGTCTCGGAGCATTTTTTATAATGACGATGTAAGCTATCGAGACGTGAAATTAGTTTATTGCACTTATTGCACTGAAATTGTATTCTTTGAACATTATTATAACAACCGCTTCTTTCATGTCTGCGAGCATTTGAGGTGATAGTAAAAGATGCACCACAGTATTTGCACTGATGCGAAGTACGCTCTTCATTAATTGAAGTATTCAATGCTGATGAAACTTCAGCTGATGGTGGAACAGCACATATCGAAGTCTCCATCAGTGTTGTCAGAGGCGTTGCCAACGGGATCTGCTCCAACATCGTCGGCGCTGACGTCATGGTTCCCGTAGTCGATGCTACATCCTCCATCGAGTTCGACGTTAAAGTCGGTAAAGATGCCATCGAAGTCTCAAGAACAGGCAATTACACGACTTATGCACCAGAAGAAACAAACTAGGTGATCCGTACACCGTCGACGGCAGTAACAAACTGAGCGTCCTGCTGTCTAGGACACGTTTATATACATTAACCGGTTTGAATAATACGCTAGTCAAATCAAGAACAATTTAGTAAAATACTAGAGTCAAAACAACATTAAAAATATAGAAGCACCATCAACAAAAAAGGAAGCACATTTGGAAGCACCATCAAAAAAGGAAGCACATTTGGAAGCATCATCAAAAAAGGAAAAACAAAAGGAAGCACCGACTACGAAAAGGCAGCACATTTGGAAGCACCGACTACGAAAAGCAGCACATTTGGAAGCACCGAAAACGAAAAGGCAGCACATTTGACAGCACCGACAACGAAAAGGCAGCACATTTGGAAGCACCGACTACGAAAAGCAGCACATTTGGAAGCACCGACAACGAAAAGGCAGCACATTTGGAAGCACCGACAACGAAATGGCAGCACATTTGGAAGCATCGACTACGAAAAGGCAGCGCATTTGGAAGCACCGACTACGAAAAGGCAGCACATTTGGCAGCACCGACAACGAAAAGGCAGCACATTTGGAAGCACCGACTACGAAAAGGCAGCACATTTGGAAGCACCGACAACGAAAAGGCAGCACATTTGGAAGCACCGACTACGAAAAGGCAGCACATTTGGAAGCACCGACTACGAAAAGCAGCACATTTGGAAGCACCGACAACGAAAAGGCAGCACATTTGGAAGCACCGACAACGAAATGGCAGCACATTTGGAAGCACCGACAACGAAAAGGCAGCACATTTGGAAGCACCGACTACAAAAAGGCAGCGTATTTGGAAGCACCGACTACGAAAAGGCAGCACATTTGGCAGCACCGACAACGAAAAGGCAGCACATTTGGAAGCACCGACTACGAAAAGGCAGCACATTTGGAAGCACCGACAACGAAAAGGCAGCACATTTGGAAGCACCGACTACGAAAAGGCAGCACATTTGGAAGCACCGACTACGAAAAGGCAGCACATTTGCAAGCACCGACTACGAAAAGGCAGCACATTTGGAAGCACCGACTACGAAAAGGCAGCACATTTGGTAGCACCGACTACGAAAAGGCAGCACATTTGGCAGCACCAACAACGAAAAGGCAGCACATTTGGAAGCACCGACTACGAAATGGCAGCACATTTGGCAGCACCGACAACGAAAAGGCAACACATTTGGAAGCACCGACTACGAAAAGGCAGCACATTTTGAAGCACCGACAACGAAAAGGCAGCACATTTGGAAGCACCGGTAACGAAAAAGGCAGCACATTTGGAAGCACCGACAACGAAAAGGCAGCACATTTGGAAGCACCGTCATCGAAAAGGCAGCACATTTGGAAGCACCGACTACGAAAAGGCAGCACATTTGGAAGCTCCATCAACAAAAAAAAAGGCAAAAAGGAAGCACAAGTTACGAGATCTAAGTCTTAGTTAGAAATCAGAATACAAGAAATAAAAACATTAAATTCTTTTAATTTAAATTATTTATTTTATTGCTTTACATTATACAAATGCAAGTAAAACAAGCCATTATTGTATGTAGCCAGCATTCCTCAGTTCCTTGAGTATGAAGGATATTTCTTTGATGCACGAATAGTTTCCTGCACAAAGCGAACCATGTAGAAGTCTTAGCCGGTTAACCAATATGTTTGGATCTTTCCATGATGTGTAATCATTCTCTTCTACCACCATCTTCCTTGCACCTTTATAATAAATATTATGATCTCTGGTGTCTTCCGTTTTACCACCAACCTCAGGGTAACTTTCATGCTTGAGACGGCGATCATCACAAGCTTGATCAGATTTATTTAATATATCACGTCGTTTCCACCGTTTCGGTCTCAGGACACCGCCACATTCTTCGATCTTGGCAGCTTTAGGTGCTTCATCATAATCTATGTCTTTGTCAACAGCCTCAGAGTCACTGTAACAATCACCGTTGAAGGAATCGTCTTCACCCAATTTACCGTAATAATTCGATGTTGATGATGTTGAAGTGTCTTCATCGTCTTCATGCTTCCTTTTTAGGAATCCATCATTTTTAAAAAGTAGGAAAGATCTACTTGAATTCGGCTGGAATATATTCTCACTTTTCACGTTAAGGATTCTTCCATTGTCTTCATTCTTCCGTAAATCATCAACCTCCTTCAATTTAAGTTCTTTGTCGATATCGGAAGAGCCAAGAAAATTAGTGTCGTAATGCAGATCACTCTTCCTTAGGCTAGTAGATTCATCGTTGTCCTCTAGCTAGTACGCAGGCTTGGCGCTACAAGTTCTGCCATGTCTTTTTAGGCTCTCTCTCCGCGTAAACGACTTGCTACATCGAACACAACTTATCATATTGCGCAGTGGATTTTTAACACAGTCATTCTTCTCATGTTGTCTTTTATTCTTTCTCAAGATAAACTCTTTACTGCAAAATTTACACCTATGTTCTTTCGATACAGCGTCAGATCCCAAATCGGAATTCATATTAGTTACTGAGACTAATGCCAGATACCAATTGAGTGTTTTAAATTAGATGCAATACTAAAATAGAAATTATTTCATATTTCATTAGCGAGAATTAATATATCTCATGCAAAAGTACTTTATGCATGTAGTTCTGCTTTTCAACAACAGATGTCGCCACATGTTGCTTGCAGGTAAATAATATTTAGTTCTTTTATGCGGGATGCGGGATGCTCACTAACGATCGCAAAAGAAGGATGGCTTCGTTAGACTCCAAGGAAAAGGAAGTTCGTCTTGCATGTTGGTGCTCCACAGATGTCTCATAGCGTAATATTAATTTGTCTGAGTAATGATTTTTTTTCCACCTGATAAAAATATTGCAAGTTTTGATTTAGTAGCAGAAATTATCGAATTAAATGTAACTCCAAATAAAATGACATGTCTCATCAGACAAAAAAAATCCATGCAGAGAGTGGTTTCTCAGAATAGTCAGAAACACTTGAAGAAACCACAGGAATGATTGCAAGAACACGGGGAAAACCACCATAATATTGACAAGAATAATCGGAAGCACACGTAGAAAACCGCCACAAGTTTTCTTTGATATCATAAAAATACAAAAAAAATAATAAAAAATAAAAAAATAAAAACGAAAAAAATTCAAACATTCTGCTAGCTTGTGAACTTCTCTTTGATGTGCAAAGTTAGAGTTCTAGTACAAGCCAGAATGTTTGAATTTTTTTCGTTTTTATTTTTTAATTTTTTATTATTTTTTTTGTATTTTTATGATATCAAAGAAAACTTGTGGCGGTTTTCTCCGTGTGCTTCCGATTATTCTTGTCAATATTATGGTGGTTTTCCCCGTGTTCTTGCAATCATTCCTGTGGTTTCTTCAAGTGTTTCTGACTATTCTGAGAAACCACTCTCTGCATGGATTTTTTTTGTCTGATGAGACATGTCATTTTATTTGGAGTTACATTTAATTCGATAATTTCTGCTACTAAATCAAAACTTGCAATATTTTTATCAGGTGGAAAAAAAATCATTACTCAGACAAATTAATATTACGCTATGAGACATCTGTGGAGCACCAACATGCAAGACGAACTTCCTTTTCCTTGGAGTCTAACGAAGCCATCCTTCTTTTGCGATCGTTAGTGAGCATCCCGCATCCCGCATAAAAGAACTAAATATTATTTACCTGCAAGCAACATGTGGCGACATCTGTAGTTGAAAAGCAGAACTACATGCAAAAAGTACTTTTGCATGAGATATATTAATTCTCGCTGATGAAATATGAAATAATTTCTATTTAAGTATTGCATCTAATTTAAAACACTCAATTGGTATCTGGCATTAGTCTCAGTAACTAATATGAATTCCGATTTGGGATCTGACGCTGTATCGAAAGAACATAGGTGTAAGTTTTGCAGTAAAGAGTTTATCTTGAGAAAGAATAAAAGACAACATGAGAAGAATGACTGTGTTAAAAATCCACTGCGCAATATGATAAGTTGTGTTCGATGTAGCAAGTCGTTTACGCGGAGAGAGAGCCTAAAAAGACATGGCAGAACTTGTAGCGCCAAGCCTGCGTACAAGCTAGAGGACAACGATGAATATACTAGCCTAAGGAAGAGTGATCTGCATTACGACACTAATTTTCTTGGCTCTTCCGATCTCGACAAAGAACTTAAATTGAAGGAGGTTGATGATTTACGGAAGAATGAAGACAATGGAAGAATCCTTAACGTGAAAAGTGAGAATATATTCCAGCCGAATTCAAGTAGATCTTTCCTACTTTTTAAAAATGATGGACTCCTAAAAAGGAAGCATGAAGACGATGAAGACACTTCAACATCATCAACATCGAATTATTACGGTAAATTGGGTGAAGACGATTCCTTCAACGGTGATTGTTACAGTGACTCTGAGGCTGTTGACAAAGACATAGATTATGATGAAGCACCTAAAGCTGCCAAGATCGAAGAATGTGGCGGTGTCCTGAGACCGAAACGGTGGAAACGACGTGATATATTAAATAAATCTGATCAAGCTTGTGATGATCGCCGTCTCAAGCATGAAAGTTACCCTGAGGTTGGTGGTAAAACGGAAGACACCAGAGATCATAATATTTATTATAAAGGTGCAAGGAAGATGGCGGTAGAAGAGAATGATTACACATCATGGAAAGATCCAAACATATTGGTTGACCGGCTAAGACTTCTACATGGTTCGCTTTGTGCAGGAAACTATTCGTGCATCAAAGAAATATCCTTCATACTCAAGGAACTGAGGAATGCTGGCTACATACAATAATGGCTTGTTTTACTTGCATTTGTATAATGTAAAGCAATAAAATAAATAATTTAAATTATAAGAATTTAATGTTTTTATTTCTTGTATTCTGATTTCTAACTAAGACTTAGATCTCGTAACTTGTGCTTCCTTTTTGCCTTTTTTTTGTTGATGGAGCTTCCAAATGTGCTGCCTTTTCGTAGTCGGTGCTTCCAAATGTGCTGCCTTTTCGTTGTCGGTGCTTCCAAATGTGCTGCCTTTTTCGTTACCGGTGCTTCCAAATGTGCTGCCTTTTCGTTGTCGGTGCTTCAAAATGTGCTGCCTTTTCGTAGTCGGTGCTTCCAAATGTGTTGCCTTTTCGTTGTCGGTGCTGCCAAATGTGCTGCCTTTTCGTAGTCGGTGCTTCCAAATATGCTGCCTTTTCGTTGTCGGTGCTGCCAAATGTGCTGCCTTTTCGTAGTCGGTGCTACCAAATGTGCTGCCTTTTCGTAGTCGGTGCTTCCAAATGTGCTGCTTTTCGTAGTCGGTGCTTCCAAATGTGTTGCCTTTTCGTTGTCGGTGCTTCCAAATGTGCTGCCTTTTCGTAGTCGGTGCTTCCAAATGTGCTGCCTTTTCGTTGTCGGTGCTTCCAAATGTGCTGCCTTTTCGTAGTCGGTGCTTCCAAATGTGCTGCCTTTTCGTTGTCAGTGCTGCCAAATGTGCTGCCTTTTCGTAGTCGGTGCTTCCAAATGCGCTGCTTTTTCGTAGTCGGTGCTTCCAAATGTGCTGCCTTTTCGTTGTCGGTGCTTCCAAATGTGCTGCTTTTCTTAGTCGGTGCTTCCAAATGTGCTGCGTTTTCGTAGTCGGTGCTTCCAAATGTGCTGCCTTTTCGTTGTCGGTGCTTCCAAATGTGCTGCCTTTTCGTAGTCGGTGCTTCCAAATGTGCTGCCTTTTCGTTGTCGGTGCTTCCAAATGTGCTGCCTTTTCGTAGTCGGTGCTTCCAAATGTGCTGCCTTTTCGTTGTCGGTGCTGCCAAATGTGCTGCCTTTTCGTAGTCGGTGCTTCCAAATGCGCTGCCTTTTCGTAGTCGGTGCTTCCAAATGTGCTGCCTTTTCGTTGTCGGTGCTTCCAAATGCGCTGCCATTTCGTTGTCGGTGCTTCCAAATGTGCTGCCTTTTCGTTGTCGGTGCTTCCAAATGTGCTGCTTTTCGTAGTCGGTGCTTCCAAATGTGCTGCCTTTTCGTTTTCGGTGCTTCCAAATGTGCTGCTTTTCGTAGTCGGTGCTTCCAAATGTGCTGCCTTTTCGTAGTCGGTGCTTCCTTTTGTTTTTCCTTTTTTGATGATGCTTCCAATTGTGCTTCCTTTTTTGATGGTGCTTCCAAATGTGCTTCCATTTTTGTTGATGGTGCTTCTATTTTTTTAATGTTGTTTTGACTCTAGTATTTTACTAAATTGTTCTTGATTTGACTAGCGTATTATTCAAACCGGTTAATGTATATAAACGTGTCCTAGACAGCAGGACGCTCAGTTTGTTACTGCCGTCGACGGTGTACGGATCACCTAGTTAGTTTCTTCTGGTGCATAAGTCGTGTAATTGCCTGTTCTTGAGACTTCGATGGCATCTTTACCGACTTTAACGTCGAACTCGATGGAGGATGTAGCATCGACTACGGGAACCATGACGTCAGCGCCGACGATGTTGGAGCAGATCCCGTTGGCAACGCCTCTGACAACACTGATGGAGACTTCGATATGTGCTGTTCCACCATCAGCTGAAGTTTCATCAGCATTGAATACTTCAATTAATGAAGAGCGTACTTCGCATCAGTGCAAATACTGTGGTGCATCATTTACTATCACCTCAAATGCTCGCAGACATGAAAGAAGCGGTTGTTCTAATAATGTTCAAAGAATACAATTTCAGTGCAATAAGTGCAATAAACTAATTTCACGTCTCGATAGCTTACATCGTCATTATAAAAAATGCTCCGAGACGTATAATGAACATGGTTATTGATTTGACTCATGTGTTGTACCGGCTAATGAGACTATATAAGTGATATGAACTTCAGTCCGTCTCTGGCTGCGGTGATGACCGGATCGGATAGACATTTAAAGTCATGTAAAAGGCTTAGTCCGTACAATAAGAAGACTGTTTGAATCGAGGAATCCAAACGGTTTTAGTAATTTGTCTGTGTATTTTTTTGTACTTGTAGTAGTGTAGTATGTATGTAATAAAAGTTTTTTTAAAGGAACTTGTGGTGTTTTTTATTTTCTCAAACCTGCCACTTTAGTGGTACTTTTTTTAAAATATTAAAGTTGTTTTGTATCGGCCAGGGATCGAACCAAGGACCTTAGTCGATCCAATCAACTATTATATGGATTACAAATTTATTTAATGAATTTTGAAATTTTTCCCGGATCTCTAGCATTACAATTACGAATTTCCAATATGGTGGTCTTGATGTCTGATAAGATGATGGTAGTAGATGATTTAAAGTCTCTTTAAGAATGTTGAACATGGTTTATTGGAATTATATTTTTCTTCATAAAATTAAACATTATTTTATCGATCGAGGATCGAACCAAGGACTGGAGCGGATCGAATCGATATGTAAGTTAATGAGTGATTTATTTAATGAATTTTGGAATTTTTCCCGCTTTTCTAGCTACATTATTACATGATTTTAAGATGGTGGCCGAATTTCAAGATGGCGGCCGAATTTCAAGATGGCGGGGGGCACCTCCGTAATAAATGATTACTGCACTGTAGCAGGTTCGAATAAAATTATCCAGATGGAAATGTACTCTATAATACAAGTACACACACAAGATGGCGTACTCCAGCAGGTGGTAGCTCCTGGTAGCCTGTACTGAACATAAAAAGTCGGATCCATGATGGTCGACAAGGACAAAGTCAATTTTCAAGGACAAAGTCTAATTTCAAGGTCAAGGTCAAATTTCAAGGTCAAGGTCAAAGTTCAAGGTCAAGGTCAAATTTCAAGGTCAAGGTCAAATTTCAAGGTCAAGGTCAAATTTCAAGGTCAAGGTCAAATTTCAAGGTCAGGGTCAAAGTTCAAGGTCAAGGTCAAATTTCAAGTTCAAGGTCAAATTTCAAGGTCAAGGTCAAAGTTCAAGGTCAAGGTCAAATTTCAAGGTGAAGGTCAAAGTTCAAGGTCAAGGTCAAATTCCAAGGTCAAGGTCAAAGTTCAAGGTCAAGGACAAATTTCAAGGTCAAGGTCAAAGTTCAAGGTCAAGGTCAAAGGTGTGGTGACCAGATAATTATTCTAACATGGTATCAGCACACTCTAGCGGACGAAAATAAGATGGTGATCTCCAGCGGACGAAGACAAGATGGCGGACATGTCGTCATACTAGCTGACGATATATATGCTTTGAAAAAAAAAGTGGTAGGAGTCAGTCTGCCTGCATCCACCATTGAGGAAGGAGCCTGTCACCATTTTTAGTTTTTTTTGCACTCACTGGGTTCGAACCGAGGACGATGATCGATATAATCAATCAGAATTCTAATAAGTTAATTTATTTATGAATTTTGGAATTTTTTTCATTAAAATCGGATAATAATTAAAGATTTTCAAGATGGCATCCAAATTTCAAGATGGCGACCGTAACAAAAATTGCAGCATTAATAGGATCCAATATGTCGGAAAACACAACATCGGAATGTTCGAGAACACACACAATGACGTCATCCAAAATGGCGGATCCAAGATGGCGGATCCAAAATGGCCGCCGTTATCTACTTGTCCCGTTACATTATGTCCCGTTACGCTGTGGCCCGTTACTCTGTGTCCCGTTACGCTTATCCAAGATGGCCGCCGTGACGTCACAATCCAAGATGGCCGCCGTGACGTCACAATCCAAGATGGCGGTCGACAATCTTCAATCCACTACCTGCATCCTGATCTCGGACATACATTCACATACTACTAACAGTTATAGTTAAAATAATCTCTTCGTTAAAGTAATAAACATATTTGAATTAATGTGTGCAAATAAAAGTTAATTTATCAATTAAATTGTAAATTTCATTTCACTCCTTCTTTGTATCCGTACAAAATAGTGATAATTCAATAAAAATGATTCAATTTTATTCATAAAAGTATGCAAACATTTCATTAATGTTTTGTTATGACGTTGTCATGTTAAACTATCGTCCGTAAACCGACTTTACAGACAACCAATTTTTACTTAGTTTTAAATTTATGAAAACTCTCTAAATGTTTTAAAATGTAAATATAAAATATAATTAATTTTAACTATCTCTTGGAAAAACTAAAACAACGTGGCTTTGTGAAAAGGAATCTCATTCAGTGGTCGGAACTTTCGTGAAATATGTGTAACTTTGATACTGTAAATTAAACCTCAAGGAAGAAAAGAACCGGACAACATTAATATGATTTTATCTAATATACCATAGTGATATTAGTAAATACATTGTTAAAAACTATACAATTTTATGAGCTTTTAATACACATTCTAACGAGAAAAAAAAAACTGTAATCTTCTTAGACTGATTACATACATTATTTAATAACATATTGCATATCTACATAGAAGGCTAGTATTTAGACAAATGCACTTTATTTTATGTGTAATATCTTATCTCTCGGTATACGGCATTTTGTGGGAGTAATTTCTTTAATGCGACGGAAGCAGGAAGTATTAATCGTAACTTTCTGTACTAGTGGTTTATTATTAATTTATAAACCTTAGATATATTTTAAATTCGGTGGAATGAAGCATTTTTTTCTCAAAACCGAAGTTACCCCTTTTATACCCCTTAGGGGTTGATCTCGCAAACGGTTAATAAATTTGTGATTATTTTTTATTTATTCTTATAAAAATGTAGGTCGTTTTAAATTTTTCCAAAGATATCAGCCATGAGATAAACCAATACCTACCCTATTATTACACTCTTAAAAAGCGAATTTTATAAATTAAAAAATACAGTCCCGAACTCTGCATGGAAGTTGTTTCTTCTTAGTTACTTACCTGTATTTTAAGTTAATTCGGAAGTGTTTTTTTTTTTATGTTTTACATCTAAAGCACCCCTTAAAGGTTGGATTTTGCAAAATGATAAAAAAAATTGTAATTAATACTTTTCGTAGGTTTATTTTTGGTACTCAGTATCCATTCTTTTGATTGATTAGATTCGGATATAGTTAAATTTTATCTTAAAACCCTATTCACACCCCTTTCGCCCTTAAGAGATTTATTTCTTAAATTTGTAAAATCGAGATTGGTAGTTTTCGTAAGTTTAGTATTAGTACCAATATCGTTTCCAATGCTTGATAGCTTCGGAAATATAATAGTTTATCTTAAAACCCTATTTACCCCTTTTTTTTACCCCATATGGGTTGAATTTCACATAATGGTAAAATTGTTATTGGTAGTATTCTTATCCTTATTATTGGTAACCAATATATTTTATTATTCTTGATTATATTTGGAGACATATTTAATTATATTATAACCATACTTACCCACTTTTTAACCTCAGGGTTAGCAATTCGCCATAATTGTGGTTATATGTTTTGATATGTTCATTCAGGGTACCTACCTAGTATAGTTTATTACTCTTGATTAGCTCCCGAGACATAATTATTTATCCTAAAACCTTTTTTTACCTTTTTTTTCACTCCCTTAGGGACTAGAATTATTTAATTGTGTACAGCCTATTGTTTAAGTTAGACTAATAAAAAAAAGGTAATTAAAATTTGTTAAGCAAACAAACAAACGACAAACATACAAAACTGTTAGAAAACTAAATTGTGATTTCTAATAAATGTAAATAGATTTTACAATAGATTTTTGTAATTCCATTCAATATACAGACATTTACCTCAGACAGATTTATTATTAGTAACGACTACGAAGGAAAGTTAAAAGACGCAGCCTTAGAAACAGAGACAGTAGTTTATTTGTACATCTCAGAGGTCACATTGGCTTACCTTTGAGTTGAAGGGGGCAGGCCGTACTCACGGCTCACTCATCAATACTACCTTGTCAGGTCTGTAAGATTGAGTTCAGGGTCGTCTTAGTTATTATTACCGTGGAACACCGATACATAGCCGTCTGGCTGCAAGGTTAGATAGTTTCAACCTCTGAGTTACACACAAACAGAAGTAATAAGTAGAGACCTGCAATATTCGCGGTTTCGATGGCCTTCAGGATATACTGCACATACCCCTGTACACTCGGGCAAATAACGCACGTTCATTGGCTGCCGACTTGTAAGTCGTCTCAGCTGGTTTGTCTGTGATTCGATCCTTCTTTGGTTGAGGGTTTATAACTGGTTGAGATTCTTCCAGATGAATAGTAAGCCAATAGCAATAGCAAAATTATCAAAGAGGTATATGTGTTTGAATTCTAGCCTATCACCGAATGAATCCGCGAATTTTGCAGGTCTCTAGTAATAAGAAAAGAATGATCGAATGAAACAATGGACAGGAAAACAACTCGAAGGAACGAACTCGGGGCTTGTAGGGCATTTACCCTAGGCAGGGGGAAAGGGTATAATAAAAGACACCAACATGAATTACTCGCGCACCAGGGTACTATTTGCTGACATCTCAACGCCAGGTTTCCCCAGCACGGTGAGTGGGCGGCGGGGGAGGCACCAGCAAGAGACAGCAGAACAAAGAGCGGGATGTCAGACTCCTGACCCATCACTTCTCTTCTCTGCCCTCTGCAAGGGAGGACAGGTAATCTCCGGCGAGCACATGCTTCAAGCTCCTCCCGCAGTCAGCTTCCGCTCTGCGCCTACTGACACGTGACTAGATCCACATCATCTGCAAGGTGTGGGGCTCCGAGCCCTAACTTCGGCTTGTGCTGCTGGTGCCAACCGCCATCTTGGATTGTGATATCACCTTGACCTTGCACTTTCACCATCACCTTGGATCCGCCATCTTTAAATCCAGCGCCATGCTTACTAATGCTGCACATTTCGTTACGCACGCCATATTTAATGTGTATGATGTCATCGTTGCAATTTTAGTAACGGCCGCCACCTTGGATTATAGGACGTTGTAATTTTCGTTAAGGTCACCATTTTGAATTCAAATAGAATGTCCACCATCGTGGCACTGATTTCACTGCTGGAGACAGCCATATTGGATGACGACACATCAGCCATCTTGGATGCAGACGTCTGAGTTTCTGCAGTTTGTTCCTAGAGAGCGCCAGCGTCGCTCTCTCTGATCACATAAGGTCGATGTTCCATTACCTACCAAGACCATTATGGTCCGTCGACATATTTAATTTAATTTTTTATGCAAAATACATTAGAAGCACTGTTATTCGAACCATCGCAGCCCTGACCTCTAGGTAGGAAAGCATACGCCTCTAACCACTCGGCCATCGAGAAATTCACCAGACTGAGAATTAAATTAGGTATATAAAATATCACACACAAATTAAGACTTGTAATATTTTTAATTGGAAGGAATAACAGCATCGCCAGTCTCAGACCAGAACTGCCATATTGTTTTCAGTACTCACTACCAGGAGCGCTAGTTAACAAACATCGCCTGCTAGAGGACGTCGCCGCCATCTTGTTTTCAATACTTGTTACTAGGAGCGCTAGTGTCACGTAGTACCTACACATACCATCTGATAGAGTGTGTGGCCACCTTAATAGTTTTTTTTCTTTGCCACTAGATTGAAGTAATTATTTATTACTACTGTGTCTCACACTATTTTGACATTTAGACACCATCTTGAAAATTCTTAATAATTTACACAAAAATTCGGAAAAAATCAAAAATTAATTTTAAAATATCACTCCGTAATTTAATGATTAAAACGATCGATTCCTGTCCTTGGTTAGATACTTCATCGATGCAAAAAATATATTTATGTAAAAATTAAAACTTTAAATAAATCTTGTTCAAAATCATATAATCGGCTTAAGTTCCTTGCATACCAACCTCTATAAGGCCTATAGGTCCACCATATTGAAAACTTGTATTTATTTTTAGCTATAAATTTGGAAAAAATTCCAAAATACATAAAAAATATCACTTATTAAAATAGTGATTGACGCTATAGATTTCCTTCTCTGGTTTGATTCTCAGCCAGTGACAAGGATAACTAAAGCTTAAAAAAAATTGTTTCCTGTTTCCCGTGAAGTTTATTAATCATTCACTTAACAAAAAATTACACTAGACAAGATAACTGTGCGACGAAATAAATACGTTGTCGCGCTGCCTAACATGGAAGTCTAATTTTTCGAAACTTAGAACATCTTCCAAACAGTTCATGTACAATGCTATAAGTAAAGACCAAGCGTCTTCGGACCACGAGACCAGGTAATGAACGTCATATGCATAGACGAGATGTCTCCGAATCACAAAATCTTCAACGTCGATAGCAAATATAATATATTTCAGGCAGGCAAGACAAGTTCTTTGAACTGTCAGACCTAAGGTATCGATAAAAGCAATAACAAGTATTTAGACCAACGGAACATTATAACGCTTAAAAAAAGGACCAAGTATTCCTGAAAAATGTTTTATCAAGACCAATAAGTTTTGAACTAGTAAATGGTTCAGAGATACTACAGATTTGACTACGCACATTTAACGTAAACACACATTAAACAAAAGAAAAGAACACACAGCACACACCCTGGACGCACAGTACACACACTGGACATGCAATTGACATGCACACAGGGAAAGCCATCGCCCGGTGCCACCAGCGCGGACTGCTGGCACAGGAACATGCAGTCTCCTGGACCGGGGTTGGGGGGGGGGGGGAGCTGTGGTAGCTCACCACCACTACTCGTGAAGCACAACTAGTTCTTATATTACACTGAAAATGCGGAAGTGTGAACTGCTTGGAATGGTAGTTCATAGGCCACACATTTACACAAGCGGTGTCCCTATTCACGCTCATAAATGTTTACGGATGCTAAGAGACGTGTAACAGGTTATGTATATATATATTATGCAGCTTGCCTAAATATAAAGAATTTCAGTGATACACATTCGTTGTGCATCCAGTGCAAAACTGTTTTTTTCACAATAAAGTGAAAATAACGCTTTAGATGACAACAATAATGACGCAATTCCTGCTTTTATGAGTTAAAAGAATCAACTAATTGTACCGCGTTAAAAGGTTTTAACTGAGGAAGTGATCGGTGTTTTAAGCAACATTATAAACAGAATAAAGTTTAGGATTTTTTTTTATTTATAAATGCCACAGATACACAAACAATGTGATGTGGTCCATGTATTAAAGTTGTTCAAATTTCTAAAACATTTGTCTCACTTTTCGTGAAGTATTAATAAAAAAAATAGTACGACGATAGTGTAAAGATTATGAAATAGTAAATAAAAAAAAACAGTTACAAAATTTAAAAATTTAAATTTGTAGCAACTTTAAGTGGTCATGGCTTAAAAAGATATGATACCTTCAATAGACAGGTCAAGGTTATTTGTATTTTTTTAAAAATGATAATCGAAATTGATTATTAACAAGAATATAAATGTGTATTGTAATTAAAATTGTCTAAACTATTCATATTCACTTGTTTTTATTTGAAGAAGTATTATATGAGTTAAAGAGAGAAGTGTAGTTGACACTTGCTTGCCCAAACCACTGTTATAGTGGGGCGGAGTGTTACATGCCAGCGAGCCAAGCTAGACAAGGAGGGGTGTACAGGTGTAGGGGTGGAGTGGTAAATGTCCTACCTGCTCCGCCGACTGCGCCAGGAAGGAGTGGCACTACTGCAGGCTGAAGTGGCCCCTGTGGTAGTTGTTAATGCGAGCCAAGCGAGATGTGGAGGGGAGTAGGGCGGCAGTGGTGTAGGAGTGGAGCGCCTACCTGCTCCGCCGACTGCACCAGGAAGGAGTGGCAGTACTGCAGGCAGAAGTGGCCCCTGTGGTAGTTGTTAATGCGAGCCAAGCGAGATGTGGAGGGGAGTAGGGCGGCAGTGGTGTAGGGGTGGAGCGCCTACCTGCTCCGCCGACTGCGCCAGGAAGGAGTGGCAGTACTGCAGGCTGAAGTGGCCCCTGTGGTAGTTGTTAATGCGAGCCAAGCGAGATGTGGAGGGGAGTAGGGCGGCAGTGGTGTAGGGGTGGAGCGCCTACCTGCTCCGCCGACTGCGCCAGGAAGGAGTGGCAGTACTGCAGGCTGAAGTGGCCCCTGTGGTAGTTGTTAATGCGAGCCAAGCGAGATGTGGAGGGGAGTAGGGCGGCAGTGGTGTAGGGGTGGAGCGCCTACCTGCTCCGCCGACTGCGCCAGGAAGGAGTGGCAGTACTGCAGGCTGAAGTGGCCCCTGTGGTAGTTGTTAATGCGAGCCAAGCGAGATTTGGAGGGGAGTAGGGCGGCAGTGGTGTAGGGGTGGAGCGCCTACCTGCTCCGCCGACTGCGCCAGGAAGGAGTGGCAGTACTGCAGGCTGAAGTGGCCCCTGTGGTAGTTGTTAATGCGAGCCAAGCGAGATGTGGAGGGGAGTAGGGCGGCAGTGGTGTAGGGGTGGAGCGCCTACCTGCTCCGCCGACTGCGCCAGGAAGGAGTGGCAGTACTGCAGGCTGAAGTGGCCCCTGTGGTAGTTGTTAATGCGAGCCAAGCGAGATTTGGAGGGGAGTAGGGCGGCAGTGGTGTATGGGTGGAGCGCCTACCTGCTCCGCCGACTGCGCCAGGAAGGAGTGGCAGTACTGCAGGCTGAAGTGGCCCCTGTGGTAGTTGTTAATGCGAGCCAAGCGAGATGTGGAGGGGAGTAGGGCGGCAGTGGTGTAGGAGTGGAGCGCCTACCTACTCCGCCGACTGCGCCAGGAAGGAGTGGCAGTACTGCAGGCTGAAGTGGCCCCTGTGGTAGTTGTTAATGCGAGCCAAGCGAGATGTGGAGGGGAGTAGGGCGGCAGTGGTGTAGGGGTGGAGCGCCTACCTGCTCCGCCGACTGCGCCAGGAAGGAGTGGCAGTACTGCAGGCTGAAGTGGCCCCTGTGGTAGTTGTTAATGCGAGCCAAGCGAGATTTGGAGGGGAGTAGGGCGGCAGTGGTGTAGGGGTGGAGCGCCTACCTGCTCCGCCGACTGCGCCAGGAAGGAGTGGCAGTACTGCAGGCTGAAGTGGCCCCTGTGGTAGTTGTTAATGCGAGCCAAGCGAGATGTGGAGGGGAGTAGGGCGGCAGTGGTGTATGGGTGGAGCGCCTACCTGCTCCGCCGACTGCGCCAGGAAGGAGTGGCAGTACTGCAGGCTGAAGTGGCCCCTGTGGTAGTTGTTAATGCGAGCCAAGCGAGATGTGGAGGGGAGTAGTGCGGCAGTGGTGTAGGGGTGGAGCGCCTACCTGCTCCGCCGACTGCGCCAGGAAGGAGTGGCAGTACTGCAGGCTGAAGTGGCCCCTGTGGTAGTTGTTAATGCGAGCCAAGCGAGATGTGGAGGGGAGTAGGGCGGCAGTGGTGTATGGGTGGAGCGCCTACCTGCTCCGCCGACTGCGCCAGGAAGGAGTGGCAGTACTGCAGGCTGAAGTGGCCCCTGTGGTAGTTGTTAATGCGAGCCAAGCGAGATGTGGAGGGGAGTAGTGCGGCAGTGGTGTAGGGGTGGAGCGCCTACCTGCTCCGCCGACTGCGCCAGGAAGGAGTGGCAGTACTGCAGGCTGAAGTGGCCCCTGTGGTAGTTGTTAATGCGAGCCAAGCGAGATGTGGAGGGGAGTAGTGCGGCAGTGGTGTAGGGGTGGAGCGCCTACCTGCTCCGCCGACTGCGCCAGGAAGGAGTGGCAGTACTGCAGGCCGAAGTGGCCCCTGTGGTAGTTGTTAATGCGAGCCAAGCGAGATGTGGAGGGGAGTAGGGCGGCAGTTGTGTATGGGTGGAGCGCCTACCTGCTCCGCCGACTGCGCCAGGAAGGAGTGGCAGTACTGCAGGCTGAAGTGGCCCCTGTGGTAGTTGTTAATGCGAGCCAAGCGAGATGTGGAGGGGAGTAGGGCGGCAGTGGTGTAGGGGTGGAGCGCCTACCTGCTCCGCCGACTGCGCCAGGAAGGAGTGGCAGTACTGCAGGCTGAAGTGGCCCCTGTGGTAGTTGTTAATGCGAGCCAAGCGAGATGTGGAGGGGAGTAGTGCGGCAGTGGTGTAGGGGTGGAGCGCCTACCTGCTCCGCCGACTGCGCCAGGAAGGAGTGGCAGTACTGCAGGCTGAAGTGGCCCCTGTGGTAGTTGTTAATGCGAGCCAAGCGAGATGTGGAGGGGAGTAGGGCGGCAGTGGTGTATGGGTGGAGCGCCTACCTGCTCCGCCGACTGCGCCAGGAAGGAGTGGCAGTACTGCAGGCTGAAGTGGCCCCTGTGGTAGTTGTTAATGCGAGCCAAGCGAGATGTGGAGGGGAGTAGGGCGGCAGTGGTGTAGGGGTGGAGCGCCTACCTGCTCCGCCGACTGCGCCAGGAAGGAGTGGCAGTACTGCAGGCTGAAGTGGCCCCTGTGGTAGTTGTTAATGCGAGCCAAGCGAGATGTGGAGGGGAGTAGGGCGGCAGTGGTGTATGGGTGGAGCGCCTACCTGCTCCGCCGACTGCGCCAGGAAGGAGTGGCAGTACTGCAGGCTGAAGTGGCCCCTGTGGTAGCTGTTAATGCGAGCCAAGCGAGATGTGGAGGGGAGTAGGGCGGCAGTGGTGTAGGGGTGGAGCGCCTACCTGCTCCGCCGACTGCGCCAGGAAGGAGTGGCAGTACTGCAGGCTGAAGTGGCCCCTGTGGTAGCTGTTAATGCGAGCCAAGCGAGATGTGGAGGGGAGTAGGGCGGCAGTGGTGTAGGGGTGGAGCGCCTACCTGCTCCGCCGACTGCGCCAGGAAGGAGTGGCAGTACTGCAGGCTGAAGTGGCCCCTGGGCTCGCGCGCCAGGAAGGAGAACTGCGCATGCTCCGGGTCACACGTGGCGTACGAGATACGCCTGAGTGCGTGGGCCATGTGCACGCTCTGCAACACACCACACGATCCCCTCACAACACGGCCGCCCCGTGGTGGTCGCAGGTCACAACTCCCTTGCAGGCAACTGGGCGGGTCTGGATCCGCCAGAAGCCCACTCAGGTCGGCAGTGATCAGCGGGTCGCCAGCGCGAGAATTTTCAGCAACGCCCCAGGAAGAAAACTGCCAATAGCTTTAAGTGAAATGTGGCGAGACGTACTCGCGTTGCATCGACGACGTGTTGAGCAACGACATATCTCCGGTACTAGCCTGGACAGCTAGCAGAGGTTGGATAGGCCTCCACCGGACCACGGGTGCACTGGGTGTTTTGAGGGGTCCCAGTGTGATGTGGGAGATCGGGGTAGGCGCCAGCAGTGCTTATAAAGTCACAGGGCTCAGGACACAGCCAACTGTCTGGTCAGCTGAGTGAGGTAAAGGGGCTGAGGCGGTGACTATGCTGGGTTGGTGGCCCCAGCCGCTTGTCATCGCCGAAGCTCTAATACCCTCCCGATCATCAAAAGGGAACGATCCCTAACAGTTATGTTTTTTAATAGCTCTGGAATGTTTATAAAAAGTGAACTGGAACGATACTCACACCCTACCCTATTAGTGCGCATATGTGGGAGAGGAACTTGAGAATGCCGGCCGTAAGGTCGGAATAATCTGCTTCGAAAACAAAAAGGAAGCAGAGCAGTATCTTTCAAAATAAGAAACTGGACAAAGAGGGAAAAGGTGAGTAGATATCGGTTGAGAAACGAGGAGAGGTAAAATAAAAGTTGTCGAAAGAACGAAAAGCGAGAAAATTGAAGTCTAGCTCGATCCGATAATGCAAAAGTAGCTTCTGTTTACTGCAAGAGCAATAAAAATAAATGACAGATAGAAGGATAACGAGAAGACAAGTTAAAGTTGGCGGATAGGACAAAAGTTAAAGGAGAGGATGAAACAAAAATACATGTTTAAGGCTAGTGGAGATAGATGGACAACATACAAGAAGGAATGAATACAGGCTTTTGAAGTAAAATGTTCTTAGTAGTATATAGCAGGGGATCCGGGTGCAGCGTGCTATGTGTGGTGTCGGTGGTGGCAACGTCTGCCTTGAAACCTACATTACCGATGTCGTCAAACGTCGGCAATCTTGGATAACCTTGATCTCTGACCTTGACTTTCAAAATTTGCCAAACATTACTCAAAATTCGTCAAAATTTCGCCAAAATCTGCCAAAATCTCCACTATTTAGGAAACAAATTCCGTCAACAAATCAAAAAAATCGGAAAAATAAAATATTTTCCTATTTAGAGTATAAAGTTTCCGTTTTGAGGGAAAATTTCACGTTTTAGTTTTTAAAAAATGCAGTAAAAATTCGAAAAGCGGCTTAAAGTCCGCATCTAAAAGCCGCCCTAATCTGCCGAGGATGTAATGGCTGCCATATTGAAATTCTGTAATTATTATCTGATTTTTACAAGAAAATTTTTAATATTATAAAAACTATTCAAATAACATTTTAATAAAAAACATTCCGCCCTTTTGAAAATCGTCCACCATCTTGGAATTCCGTGATTATTATCCAAATTATTCTAATAATTTTAAAATTTACTACCCCAAGTTCACAGCTTGCTGGCCAACCAACCCCCCCCCCCACCCATAATTTCATTATTAACACAATATTATGATATTTTAGAGGTCATTGACATAAACTACTAACATTTAATTTAACAAAAGATCACGTAAACAAGCAAAAAATTCAACTTCATTTAAAAAAAGGGCGTGTATACCTGTGTACGCGTGTTTAAAGTTTAACTTACTTGGTGTGGTTAAAAATTTACTTTAATTTTGCATGCAAATAATTAATTGAAATAAAATAATATAAGGTCTAGAATGATATTATAAATAGGGTTGGTAAAGTATAAATTATATCTAATTAAAAAATTTGATAATTACTCTGAATTTAATATAAATATAAACATGTGTTAAAAATAATTGAGATGAACTTTAATTAATAATGAAAATCATTAAATATGCAAAATATTATTCTTAATTATTAATTTAAATTAACACTTAAATAATGTAATGGTATATAATTAAAAATGAAAAAAATTATACATATGGGAACATAACCTTTCAAACACTCCCATGAAAACGGCCAGGAGACTACCAAACCTTCCACAGACACTCCCTGTAAGCGACAATGAAAGCTTACAAGTAACCAGACATATTCGTACATACGAGAATATAAACCCACTTAAAACAATACACTTAAAAATATTCTTGAAAAAGTTTATAAACACAATTTCTATCACTAATATTCCAAATAAATATTTTATTTTTAAATGATATGGACCAGTATTTAATATCAATCACTCAAGTATAATATATAAAAGAACATATATAATTTTAAGCATATTTTTTGTACGTAGAATTTTTTACATCCTGTGAAAATGTCTTTGCATGGTGCGCACGAATAGTAAAAAATCACTTTCATAATTTTTATAAAGCGCCTGAAGAAGTATAAATTCAAAAATAAAATATGGTATATAATGGCCGATACAGGCCAAATGTATTTCTTATGGGACTACATCTTGATGTCTTGATTTCTTGCCAATCGTGAGGAAGCGGCCATGTTTAAATGTGTTCGCCTCTCCATACCTATGATAACGTATTTCTCGACCATGTACGGTAACACTCGCTTTTTTATTTTCATCCGCAATCCAGCACAGTTGTTTTGCCAGTTGACTAGAGTCGTCTGTGAGGCGCGCTACCATCGTTGATAGTCATTTTTAATATTTTTCTCGGTATGGGCTCTAACTACTGTTGAAACCACTTAATTTTTAGTCCTTATGATAGTTCCTTACAATATTTCATTAAGATACAAATGTTCCGTAAGTGGGCCTGATTCGAATCTACGGCCTTCTGAATACATACCCAGAGCTTTGAACACTCGGATACTGGGTCAAATATAACTGATTATTCTTGGTAAGTTTATACTGGGCGCAATTGCGAGACTTGTAAGCTCGGACCTCTGCATTGGAAAACATATGCCTTTGACTGCACTGCCATTGAGACATTTAACAGAAAGATGGTAATGTTACAGAAGATAGTCGATCATATGCATCGATAGGGGGCGGACATGGCTGATTCCTCACGATTGGCAAGCGCTGGTCCCTTAAGAAATACATTAGTTCAGTATCGGCAATAGTATTCTACCAACAAAGAACAACGTGTTTGCGAGGTTATCTCGGGAACATAATGAACACCGTCACACCGGCATGTGTCCTTGCGGCCTGGCCGGACTTATTGCCGGATTCCTGGCCCGCCTGCTCCCCGGGATAGCGCGGGAATAATTAGTCCTGGGTCGCCGGAATGCGCGCCACATCAAACACCCCTGCCTCGCCGAGTGTGATTGGCTCGGCGGGGAATGTCCGCAGCCGGCAGCCTCTCAGGCAGGCCTGCCAACCCAAGGTTATTAGAGAGAGGTTGCCTCGATCGCTTGCGCATCGTTCTGCGCATCGCGTCACTTGCAGCCCCGGCTCGGCTTGCCAGCCCGTCCGCTCCTATCAGTTACTTAGTTTACAAGCACATCTGCTCGTAATAACGTGTCAAACTACAGCGTAATGCAGGGAGAGTTATTGTTGTGAGGAGTTTAATTGAGAGTGCGTGTGTTATAAAATGTTAGTGTTGCTTATATCATAAGTGCACAGGTGCTTCGTTAATTATAACTAGCAGGCAAAATGTTAAGAACACGAATTATTTAAAGTGAATTTGTTTTGTTAGACTAAACGCTGTTAAAAGTTGTATTTAACATTACAATGCCAGGTACGCGGTGTACAGTGGCTGAGTGTACAAATAGCTTGGTAAAAACAATCTTTACCTGAAACAAATCATATAAAATATCATAGATTCCCACGTGATTATCATCTGTTGAAAGTGTGGGTTCAGAAATGCCGACGTGATGGTGAGTGGAATCCAAAAAGCACTTACATTTGTTCAGAGCACTTTACAGATGATGATTACGAGCCCGACTTGAAAGCTGAGTTGTTAAATACATGCGCTAAAAGACGTCTTAAACCAAATGCTGTACCTTCATTAAAACTTGGAATTACAATATCTGTAGAAACATTGGAAAGTCGTGTGCGCCGAGAAGACTGAGTTAAATGCAGGGAAAACAAAACAAAAAAAAAATGTTATGTAAATTAATCGTAGATTCAAATGAAAATGTAAGTGAGGAAGAAACATGTTCTTGTAGTCAGTTAAAGCATTCAAAGTCTTGTTCTAACAATGACTCGGTTGAAATGCTTAGGAAGGAAATCCAAATTCTTAAAGAAAATTTGTTTCTTGCCGAAAGAAAGTCAGTTTTAAATTTGGAAGTCATGAAAAAATAAAAAAAATAAAACGTAAATCTTAAAAAACAAACAAAAAAACGTTCTTCATTAGAGTTCCGTATGCGGAATATTCTTTCATAGTGTTTTTTTCAAAAAATCAAATTGACTTATTACTTTCGTTGAAAAAAAGTGTAAACTGGACCAATTATGAAATAGTTCTCGCTTTCACTTTGCGTTATTTCAGTAAGCGATGTTATTTATTTTTAAAACAGAAACTTAACTTCCCATTGCCTGGACTTTCAACTCTTCAACGATGGGCATCTTCATTTGACATGAGAAAAGGTATCCTAGTAAAACATGTTTGAATTTTTGAATGTAGCACGTTCTTCGTTAATAGACTTCGAATGCATTGTTGTTCTTTGACGAAGTAAAAGTGAAGAAAACGCTCGAGTATGATGCAAAAGAGGATGAAACGATTGCACGAAATACTGGTCTATTCATGTTAGAAATTTATTTTTAAATCTAACTTCAGTTTATTTCTATTGCAAACATTCCCAAAACGTTTTAATGAGCTATGGCTACTTTTATTAAACACTAAGAAATTGATATGCAATTATTTTAAATATTATAATCTTGCTGAGAAATGAATACAAATAAACCATTTTGTTTACTAGTTACATATTAATTATATTAATTTTTAAAAATTCATGGATTCATCATTGATATTTTGAAAATTTTTACTGTCACTGAAAAAAATATGTTGAAGTAATAATTCATCCTTGTTTTCAGTCACAGCATGTTGTCATTTTAAAAGTATATCAAAGCGATTTTTATTAACAGTAATCTACAAACCATAAATGAAATACTATAAGTATTGCGTATCAGACATGTTAAACGAGCCGAGCTGATAAGAGAAAGCCGTCAGTCAGCAGGTGTAGTATTGCGGCTGGGAACGGCGGGGCTGCAGATGACGTCAGAGCGGAGTGTCGGGCTGTCTACATTGTTCTTATGGGATCGAGACAACCTCTCTCTACTAACCTTGCTGCCAACCCACCTCCATTCTCCTTCTGCTTTGTGAACTAGCAGCGCTGGTAGTAGTTCATTGTGTTAGATGGCAGTTTCGTATCATTCCTAATTAATAGGGACCGGGAAAATTCACGGATTCATTTCACGACAGCCTGAAATTCAAATAGTTATACCTCAGTGCTGCCTCTGCTGTTGGATCACAACTCACCTGGACGACTCTGGGCCAGTGAGAAACACTCAACCGAAGCTATATCGACACCTCCACAAGACATCTGCCAATAAGAGGGTGATATTTGACCGAGTGTACGTAGAATTATAAAGTTAATCCAAGAGGTCATTGAAACGGTGAATTTTTCCGGTCCCTACTAATTACGTCGCAATTTTTGAAATAAAAAGTCTTTACCAATGCCTTAAAATTTTTCCGAATTTTTTGTAGATAAGTTGAAGGGATGTTTCCGGAATATGTTCAAGTCAGTGATCAAGCGCATGGCCTGACAACCTGCCGGCACGGATTAGATACTCACTTGCACTGTTTTTTTTTTCATTTATTTTTTTTTGTTTCCCACAATATTAAACTATTCTTTACAAAAAAATAAATATATTTAAACAGTTAAATGTATACATCCACAATTAATGTATGCAATATATTAAAGTTTACTGTAAAATAGTTAATTAATATATTTGTAAACAGGAGTTGCTTTAAATGATACAGTTTTGAATTGTATGTACTGTAGAGCGTTGTTAGCGATTTTATTCAAAACCGCACACAATTATGTAATTTAACTGTTCAAACATATTTAAATTCTGTGAATACTAGTTTATTATTGTAAGAAACAAAGTAAACCAAGTTTGGTCTTATTTTTCGGTACTGGATGCAGATCGTATGTATCATTTGTAACGATGTATCGCAAATTAGGAACTTTTTTTTTTCGCGAAAAAAAAATCGTGCTGTGTATTGAAAAAAAACCTTAGTAGTATGTAAATGGGCATCCTGCGCCTGGCGCCGGCGCGTGGATTGTGATTGTCTGTCCGCCATCTTGGATTGTGACGTCACGGCGGCCATTTTTGACTCAAAATTCCTCAAAATTGACTCAAAATGACTCAAAATTTCCCGCTTTCGAGGGAAAAAATTCCCGTTTTCAAGGGAAAAATTCCCGTTTCGAGGGAAAATTAGGATTTCGAAAAACCACAAAAGTCGTTTTGCCTTAAAAACCACGAAACTCTTGATATAGGCTTAAGCATCCATGTCTACAGCCTCCGATAAGCCTCTTTTAGGATTATGACGTCACCGTTGCAATTTTCGTTACGGCCGCCGTCTTGAAAATCCGCAATTTTTATGTTAGAAAATCGGGAAAATTTTTAAAAATCATTAAAAAAATTATTTGATCGAATTAAATAAAAATCTTAAAAACCACTGTTGCAGTTATCGTTACGGTCGCCATCTTGGATTATATAAATGTTGCATATTTCGTTACACCCGCCATCTTGTTTGAGTACCATGTCATTCTTACACTTTATGTTACGACCACCATATTGGATCCATATATGTTGCAATTATCGTTATGGTCACCATCTTGAAATTTAGACGCCATCTTGGAAATCCGTATTTTTTATGTTAGAAAATCGGTAAAAATTCCAAAATTCATCAAAAAATTAACTTAATATAATTCTGATTGATTATATCGATTCCCGTCCTTGGTTCGAAACCGGTGAGAGCAAAAAATAAAAAAAATAAAAACATCAGATCCTTCCTCCACAGAGGCCGCCTACAGATTGACCTACCACCAATATCAAGGTATATATCGTAAGCTGGTATGACGTAATGTCCGCCATCTTGTCTTTGTCTGCTGAAGACCGTCATCTTGTTTTCGTCTGCTAGAGTGTGCTTGCGACATGTTAGTATAAATTTTTCTGTTCACCATACCTTTAACCTCTACTGTTGGCATTAAACTTTGACCTTGACCTTGAACTTTGACCGTGACCTTGACCTTGACCTTGAAATTTGACCTTGACCTTGAAAATTGTCCTAGACCTTGAAATTTGACTTTGACCTTGATGTCCATCATGGATCCGTCATTTTTTGTTCAGTACATGCTACCAGGAGCTACCGCCTGCTAGTGGTCATTGCCACCATCATGTTTTCGTCTGCTGGAGGACACCATATTGTGTGTACTTGTCTTACCATCATGCTAGTTATATTCTAACATGCTACAGTGCAGTAATCATTTATTATTACTGAAGTGACCACCGTCTTGAAATTTGGCCGCCATCTTGAAATCATGTAATTATTTAGCTAGAAATGCGGGAAAAATTCCAATAGTCTCCGAAAAAATCAATTATAAATTTACAAATTGAATCGATGGATCCCTGTCCACGGTTCGATTCTTGACAAGAGACAGTTGTAACTAATTATTAAATAAATGTTAGGTTCGGTTTTCCATTACCTTTCGCGGAGTTTATTAATCATTCACTCTACGAAAAACAACTCAAGTCAATATACCTGACCAACGAATTAATACAGTGCCGATTAGCTTATTATGAAAGTCTAATTTTTTTAATAATCTGAATAACATATAAGCCGTTCATGTACAAAGCCACACATTTAACTCAATTGTCTTCAGTCCATGAGACCAAGTCGTCATTATCAGACGTATTGGCTAAACATTTCAGGACCGCATGACCTTCGTCGTTAGCTAATTATATTAAATTAATCCATCGTGACATTTTTATAAATTCTAAAGGACCAAGTAACCTTGAAAAATATTTTAGTAACAACAAGAGGTGTTAAACTATTAAATATTCAATCACTACATTTTGTACTACGCGCAATCAACAAAAATGAAGCACCAACAACGAAAAGACAGCACCACCAATGAAAAGGCAGCTCATTTGGAAGCACCGACAACGAAAAGGCAGCACAGCCAACGAAAATACAGCACATTTGGAAGCACCGACAACGAAAAGTCAGCACCGACAACGAAAAGACAGAACATTTGGAAGCACCGACAACGAAAAGGCAGCTCATTTGGAAGCACCACCATCGGAAAGGCAGCACATTTGGAAGAACCATCAACGAAAAGGCACGGACCGCAAGACCGGGTCATGTCAATATCAGACATATAGACCATGAACTCAGTACACACAGGAAAAAGGAATATACACGCAGGAAAAAGGAATGTACACGCAGGAAAACGGAACGTACACGCAGGAAAACGGAACGTACATACAGTTAAACGGAATGTACATAAAGGAAAACGGAATGTACACACAGGAAAAACGGAATGTACACGCAGTAAAACGGAACGTACACGCAGGAAAACGGAACGTACACGCAGGAAAACGGAATGTACACGCAGTAAAACGGAACGTACACGCAGGAAAACGGAATGTACACACAGGAAAACGGAATGTACACGCAAGAAAACGGAATGTTCACGCAGGAAAACGGAATGTACACGCAGGAAAACGGAATTTACACACAGGAAACGGAACGTACACGCAGGAAACGGAATGATCATAGGCTCCAATATTCATTGGCTTCAATATTCATTGACTCCAATATTCATTAGCTCCAATATTCATTGACTTCAATATTCATTGGCTCCATCAGACATTGACACCAACAGTCTTTTGGTTCCAAAAGTCTTTTGGCTCTAAATATATTTGGCTAGAATTCTTCGAGTCTAAGAGACAATGAGGCCACATAGCTACGAGTCTAAAATGATCTAGATGATTACGAGTTGTACATGGCTTGCGAGGCTAGAGCTACGAAGCTTCTAGTACAAAAGTTTACATGACTGCGAGGATACAGGACTACAAGTCTGCATGAGTACTTAACTACGAAGCTACTTGTCTACAAGGCTCCAGTTGCCGTATCTGTCTTCGACGGAATTTTCTCTTTTGTTCCAACTGCTTCATCAGCATTATGTTATAAGATTACAAGGCTACTTGCTTACGTAGCTTCAAGTCTACGAGGCTCCATTACATAATGTCTACGCGACTACGAGCCATGAGGTTACGAGACTACGTGACTACGAATCTTCAAGTTTACGAGACTGCGAGGCTACAGAGCTACGAAGCTTCTAGAAAACGAGTTTACGTGACTGCGAGGATAGAGGTCATCAAGTCTACATGAGTACTTGACTACGAAGCTACTCGTCTACAAGGCTCCAATTGCAGCATCTGTCTTCGTCAGAATTTACTCTTTTGCTCCAACTGCACCACCAGCATTATGTTATAAGATTACATGTATACTTGCTTACGTAGCTTCAAGTCTACGAGGCTCCAATACATCATGACTACGAGACTTCGAGCAATGAGGTTACGAGACTACGTGAATACGAATCTTCAAGTTTACGAGACTGCGAGGCTACAGAGCTACGAAGCTTCTAGAAAACGAGTTTACGTGACTGCGATGATAGAGCTCGTCAAGTCTACATGAGTACTTGACTACGAAGCTACTCGTCTACAAGGCTCCAATTGCAGCATCTGTCTTCGTCAGAATTTTCTCTTTTGCTCCAACTGCACCACCAGCATTATGTTATAAGATTACATGTATACTTGCTTACGTAGCTTCAAGTCTACGAGGCTCCAATGCATCATGGCTACGCGACTTCGAGCAATGAGGTAACGAGATTACGTGACTACGAGGCTACAGAGCTACGAAGCCTATAGAAAACGAGTTTATGTATCTGCATGGATACAGGAATACAAGTCTGCATGAGTTCTTGACTACGAAGCTACTCGTCTACAAGGCTCCAAGTACCACATTGGTCTTCGACGGAATTTTCTCTTTTGCTACATCTACACCATCAGCATTATGTTATAAGATTACAAGGCTACTTGCTTACGTAGCTTCAAGTCTACGAGGCTCCAATGCATCATGACTACGAGACTACGTGCCATGAGGTTACGAGACTATGCGATTGCAAGTCTTCAAGGTTACGTGATCGCGAGGCTATAGGACTACCAAGCTTCCAGAACGCATGGTTACGAGACTGCATGACTAATTGGCGGCGCGGCTACGAAACTTCATGTCTCTAACTGACTACAATAGCACTATTCAGTGGTGAGAGTTAATTTATCTCATGCAAAGGTACTTGCTGCAAGTAGTTCCGCTTTTCAACATCAGAAGACGTCGCGTGTTGCTTGCAGGTAAATAATATTTATTTCTTATATGCGGGATGCTCACTATCGATCTCATAAGAAGGATAGCTTCGTTAGTCTCCAAGGAGAAGGAAGTTCGTCCTTCCTGCTAGTGGTTCTCAGATTTCTCACGGTCCGCCATCTTGGATTGCGACGTTACGACGACCATCTTTGATGGGTGTGACCTTGACCTTTGACCGAAACCGCAGGAATGATCGCAAACACACGGATTAATCATCAAAATATTGATAACAATAATCAGGAGCACACGGAGAAAACCATCATAATATTAATAAGAATAATCAGAAGCACACGGAGAAAACCATCATAATATTAATAAGAATAATCAGAAGAACACGGAGAAAAAGACACATGTTTTTTTTGATATAAAATTACAGGAAAAATAACTAAAAATAAAAATAAATTAATAAAAAAATTTAAAAAAATTTAAATAATACATAAACTGATTATGCTAGCTTGTCAACTTATCATTGTTGAGCAAAGATAGAGTTTTAGTACAAGCCAGTGCATGTATATAAGCGAGTCCTAGACATCTGGTCGCTCAGTTTGTTACTGACGACGACGTTGTAAGGATCACCTAATTTGATTCATCTGGTGCATAAGTCGCGTAATTACTTGATCATGCGAACTTGATGGCATCTTTACCGACTTTAACGACAAACATGATGGACGTTGTACCATCGTCTACGGGAACCTTGATGTCAGCGACGACGAAGAAGGTGCAGATCCCGTTGGCAACGGGGACAACATTGGAGGAGACTTCATCAGTCGTGGTACCACCAGCAGAAGAGAGCTTAATGACTACAGAGCTGGCTGTGCAGGAAACCACGACGAACGACGATTCGACCTCGATGGAGACTTCAATGGATGCTGATTTGACAACTAACGAACATCGGTGCTGTTACTGCGACAAGATTTTCTCAAACAACAGCAATGCTCGACGACACGAAAAGAGAGAATGTGTCAAGAACCTTTATCGTAAAATGATTGGTTGTGAGAAATGTCATAAGCAGTTTGCTAGAAAAGATAATATGAAAACGCACATGAAGGCATGCAAAGGTCCTGCTGTGCGGCAGAAAGTAAAGGTTTCGGTGCAACAACGATGCAATGATGTTCATAAGAGTATGCCTGGAGATGGTAAAATCGTAGTAACATCGACATCTGGATCAGGTCTGAAAGGCTCGTCTTCATCACCACGGTATCCTTGCAGCTACTGTGATACGTCGTTCGCATTTTCCCATGATGCACGAAGACATGAGCGGAGCAAATGCATGAAGAATCCTTCTCGCATGAAGTTTCGCTGTGATGAGTGTCATGAATGGTTTACTCGAATTGATAATTTGCGACGACATGCGAAAAAATGTAAAGGTGAAGTCCGTGCGCCTACTGCAGAACTACCTGCAGAAATTTCAACTCCTCGGTTTAGGTTGAAGGCTCGTGAGCGTACAGGCAAAAAAACAGATGCGCAGCAACCGATTGCTATGGTATCTGGACATGGAACTAAACCTAAGACTGTGGTTGGTGCTCTACAGGTGAATGATAATGGCTTCTACTTGGCGCAGTCTGCATTTCGTGGAACGTTGAAAGACTACTATTATTTAAATACGTTCGGCGAGTCGAAGGACATTTGTACTTTTCTCGATGATATCAGACAGGACATAATCAATCAGCTTACTGATGATGTAGCAACAAACGGACCATTAAAATATAACTTGTGGCTGGACTGTATATATGGAAAGCCATATCCGTTAGATGACATTTTTGAAATGTGCATTAAAGACATCGGCTGCAGTAATTTACAGTTCTGACGATGTGAAGCAAACTGTTAAAAACGGTATCCAGAAACTCTGTCAAGAAGAGGAGAACTATGATAGTAAAGGTTCTGGTTGGTCTCTGTCTAGTATAAACAGATTGGAGCTAAGAATTAGTCATTTCACGCCTATGCAGGGTTAAATGTTTATAAGATTGCTGGCTTTCGCAAGTGATCCTGTAGTAGAATAGAAATGATGTAATAAATATTATGTTTGTAAAAGAACTTGCGGTGTTTTATTTCTCGAACCTTACACTTATCTGGTATTTAAATTAAATTTATTTTTAGCTTCGACCATAGATCGAACCAAGTATCGAATCAATCATTACTTGAATGAGTGATTTTTTAGGTGAATTTAGGAGTGAATGGACAATAAACTCCGCGAAAGGTAATGGAAAACAGAATCTAAAATTTATTTAATAATTAGTTACAACTGTCACTGGTCGGGAATCGAACCGTGGACACGAATCCATCGATTCAATTTGTAAATTAATAATTGATTTTTTCGGAGACTTTTGGAATTTTCCCCGCATTTCTAGCTTAATTATTACATGATTTCAAGATGACGTCCAAATTTCAAGATGGTGGGCACCTCAGTAATAAATGATTACTGCACTGTATCGGGTTAGAATAAAACTAGCATGATGGTAAGACGAGTACACACAAGATGGTGTCCTCCATCAGACGAAAACAAGATGGTGGCAATGACCACTAGCAGGCAGTAGCTCCTGGTAGCATGTACTGAACATAAAATGTCGGATCCATGATGGAAGACAATAACAAGGTCAAATTTCAAGGTCAAGGACAAATTTCAAGGTCAAGGTCAAATTTCAAGGTCAAGGTCAAATTTCAAGGTCAAGGTCAAAATTTTAAGGTTAAAGTTCAAGGTCAACAGTTGAGGACAATGGTATGGTGCCCAGAAAATTATACAAACATGGTATCGGCACACTCTAGCAGACGAAAACAGGTTGGTGGTCTCCAGCGGATGAAGACAAGATGGCGGACATGACGTCATACCAGCTGATGGTAAATACCTGGTTATTGGTGGAGGTAGGTCAGTCTGAAGGTGGCTTCTGTGGAGGAAGTATCTGATGATTTTTTATTTTTTTGCCCTCACCGGTTTCGAAGCAAGGACGGGAATCTATATAATCGGAATTCTATTAAGTTAAGTTTTTGATGAATTTTGAAATTTTTTTCATTAAAATCGGATAATAAATAAAGATTTTCAAGATGGCATCTAAATTTCAAGATGGCGACCATAACGATAATTGCAACATTAATAGGATCCAATATGGTGGTCGTAACGTAAAGTGTAAGAATGACATGGTACTCAAACAAGATGGCAGGTGTAACGAAATATGCAACATTTATATAATCCAAGATGGCGACCGTAACGATAAGTCCAACAGTGATTTTTAAGATTTTTATTTAATTCGATTTTTTAATGATTTTTAAAAATTTTCCCGATTTTCTAACAAAAATTACAGATTTTCAAGATGGCGACCGTAACGGAAATTGCAACGGTGACGTCATAATCCTAAAAGAGGCTTATCGGAGGCTGTAGTTAAGGATGCTTAAGCCTATATCAGGAATTTCGTGGTTTTTAAGGCAAAACGACTTTTGTGGTTTTACGAAATCCTAATTTTCCCTCGAAACCGGAATTTTTCCCTCGAAAACGGGAATTTTTCCCTCGAAAACGGGAAATTTTGAGTCATTTTGAGTCAATTTTGAGGAATTTTGAGGAATGTTGAGTCAAAAATGGCCGCCGTGACGTCACAATCCAAGATGGCGGTCGGCACCGCAGGCACCACAGCCTGAAGCCAGGCGCAGGACCGGCTATCCTATACTACTGATTTACTATACAAAAATTACTTTAAATTTAGAAGCTGTTGATGATTTTGATTGCTGCCTTGTTACGTATATTATTACTGAATCGGTTTGCTGTGTCAGGGATTACATTTGTCGCGGGTTAAATGATTTTGAAGGAAATTAAGCGGTTACGAAATGGATTTCGGCCTAGCTCTAGATGTGAAAATTCCTTACGGCCAACAGATCACTTAACGTTCCACATGGAGAGACGCGCTCACACTTACAATACGGCAGCGGCGGCTGTGAAGGTGTTTCATCCGGAAAGACTGCTTCGCCTCGAACAGGCACCTGTTGAGTGCTGTCTCTTCGTAACTTCGTAACAGCACTCAACAGTCGAGTGCTGTCTCTTCGTGACTGTCAGTCGTCCTCGTGCTATATCGTGTTGTTTTAAGTTTGGATGTGGCTGTGAACACTGTTTACGCAGTAGTTTTTGGTACATAATTGCTTGTTAAGAATTTTCAAAATAGCATAAATATGGCTTAGATCATTACCTCCATTTGTATGTTATTTGACTTCACGAAGACCGCCTTAAGGCTCGATTAAAAAAAAGAATATTTTCATTGTGATGCCTTTACTACTGTTTAAAAGATATTCATGTAACATTTTTTTCTAATAACCATCTTGCATTTTCTGTAGGGTCACAAATTACTTACCAGATGTTATTAAAGGTTAATTTTGAGTTGTAAAAAGTCACGCTAATTATCATAATTACAAAACCTTGCGTAAATTTGTACCTCTATTTGATCCAATCAGTAATAATCTGCAGAGAAAAGTAGTACCCAAATCGGCACGTGGGCGAACCTAAGTCTGCGACTGGGGCAAGACTGCCCCAAGCACTAAACGCCCATTGCTCGTAGAGGCGAGGCAGCGCCTGATGCGCCCGGCAGTTCCGCCCTTATCGCTCCGGCGCTTAAAGACCTCGAACACCCGAGACAGCTCCAGCCGGGAGGCAATCTTCAGGTCTTCTTGAGGCTTTCACTTGGAATAATAATACTAGCTAATAACCCGTGGATTTGATAATGCACTTTCAGAGTATTGCTGATATTGCAACATTTGTTTTTCAAAACGTGAATAATTCATTTGAAACATTTTTACAAAAGAAATAGACGCAATAACTTGTTGAGTTTATTCAAAATTAAATTAATAAAAAACCGTTAAAGAATGAATATTGTGAAAATCACACCTATTTAGTTATATTTAAGATTATGACATCGTTTACTATAACACTTTCATATATTTTGGTTATAGCTATGCTTAGAATAATGAAATAAATTCACCCTATTGCAGATACATTATTTTAATATTTTTGAAACAATTTCATCTTATTTAAAAACTAGCTGCCCGACCCGGCTTCGCACAGCTATACTAATGGAAAAAAATTAAGCCACATCTCCCATTTACAGTAATGGTAAATAAAAAAAAATTCAGTGGAAATTTATTACAATGCTGTACAATGTACCGGAGAGAAAATGAATAGAACCGATGGTTTCCCGACTCGTGCACGCAACGTACAACTGATGTACCCGTACTTCCCTACGGCAGTCTACAGGCAGATCACTCTTGCGCCGCTCATTATACATGCCCCTCCTTGTGGGTACGCCACTGCCGCGCGATGCCCGTTGCCATGGAGACGCAGAAGGCATGAACAATGCAAAATCCTGTTCTCGTGCAGACAAAGTACCCACTGTTGCCTGGTTTTAACCACCCATGGGATCTAATTTTCGGAAAATGTCATCCTGCGTAACATAAGGAACATTACTGTGAAGTTTCAAGTCTGTAAAATATATATACTTGAAATAAAGGGCAATAAAAAAAACAAATTAAACACAGAGAGAGGAAAAAAAACAATAGTTTAGGTTTGCGATTTAAAGTGATAAAAAGTATTTAAATACTAATTGAACTCTTACGAGGGTACTGATTGCTTCGTTGTTAATATCACACGGGTGTTTTTTACTTGTATGGGAAAATTAAGAATGATAAGGCATCTAGTGCGTGGTAACAATGTTAATAGACAATAGGAAATAAACTTCTATGCACCTGCGGCATTGTCAACACACACTTCATACGTGTACTGCATGTTGTATCTAACCCCCTCCAATGCATTTGATTCTAAATTGGACTTTAAGTAAGGATCCCTAATGTTATTGATAATATAATATAGCCTACAGCCTTCCTTGATAAATGTACTATACAACACTGAAAGAATTTTTAAATCGGACCAGTGGCTCCTGAGATTAGCGCGTTCAAACAAAGAAACAAATCTCTAGCTTTATAATATTAGTATAGATTTACAAAACAGTTATTAAATTTCGTATCTAGCATATTACTTGATTCTTAGTTATGCTTATTATTACCTACTTAACCAAAATTTTACAATTTTCACACCTCTTCCCATTTTACACAGGGAATTCCATATGAAAATTCAGAACTACAGATTTAGTAAATATGGTAATATCCGTTAAGTCGATAGGAAAGTTCACATCATACATGAAACAAAGCAATAATAGAATCTAACCGACGTGAAAGAATTCAATGGGGTTGGTTTTGCTGGCTAGATATTTACGTAGTCCTGAATGTTTAGAAAAATTCAATACGGTGTATGGTTAAAAAAATTGCAAATATATTTTATAAAAATGGCTTTAAAACAAAAAATCTCTGTTAAATTATAAAATCACATTAAAAAGCCTATACAATAACCAAATCTTAAAAACGAAATAAGTATATTACAATTTTAAAATAGTTTTAAGGCATCTAAACATTATATTACGCAAATGTAAATGAAATCATTGAAATATCCCATTTCGTTCTAGGATTTGGTTATTATAGAGGCTTTTGTTATGTGATTTCAATAATTTTTAAATATATACATAGTTTATGGTTTCAAGCCCTTACTCTATGAAAAACCGTTTGCAACATTTTAAAACTTTACACCGTATTACCTATTTCCGTACATTCTCGTATTCGTACTTCAAATCTAGCCAACAGAAACCTACCCCATGAAGTCATTCTAATGCTAATATTGTTTTTATATTCTCGTAATTCATACACGTGGCGACCTATCTTAACCTCTAAACCAAATAAAACCCAACTCATCCTGTTTTCTTAACACAGATGTGAAACCAAAAAAAATTATAATAAACTAACATTCATATTTAATTTAAATGTATTATGTCATACTGATTTAGTGGATTACATATATATATATTTATAATGGATATATATATATGAATATATTATCCATCCTTTTTACAAAATAGTGATGGTGTTTTGGATGACATTCAATAAGGCAATATAGTTTAAGGTATATGTTGATTAATAAACGTCACTATCTTAAATTAGGTTGAATTGATCATAACATATTATTTATTAATGTTGAATCCACATTTACAGTGTTTCAACACTTACAAAGTAGAATTTTAGGAAATATTAAAAAAATAGTTGCAAGATTATGCATATTTATAAATCATGTCGCAAACCTTACATCCCACGTGGTTAGCTTCAGATAAATTCCCTTTATAATAACTCCAAACTGATCGCCTTTTTACACCTTTTACGGTCGAATATAGAAATATGGAAAATGTAATAAAACATGCTATTATATAATATAATGTAGGTATTATTGCTTAGTTTCGTACCTCCAGATTAATTTACATGGATTATGATGTCTTACTTTAAATACTAACGTACCCCCGTTTCACTGAATTTGGGGTAGAGATATTGAAAAATGGTAAAAAAAAAGTCCCTAAGTAGTTAATTATTTATGTTATTCATGCTCGGTTTATTACATCGAGCTTTATTTTCTATGAAGATATGATTTGTTTTTATGATAACTTACCCCTTTTACACCCCTTATAGCCTTATTTTTTTATTATTCTTGCCAAATAACATGTCTTACTGAATTAGTTTCTGAGATATTATTTTAAAAATAATACTAAAATTTCTATAATTTTTAAACACTTAAAAAACCAATTTTGATGAATGGAATGTTTACAATACCTAACTCTACATTGAAGATGTTCCTTCTTAGTTTATATCATCTAGTTCTAATAGAATAAGAAGTGTTAATTTTTGGTTTACCAATTTTACCTCCATCCCTCTTAGGGGGTGATTCTCAAAAAATTGTAACAATGTGGTTGGTAATCTTGGTAGGTTTATTAATGGTACCAAATACATTTGCTAATACTTAATCATACGAGTATTCGGAAATAATCAACTACCTTGAAGCCATATTTCAACATTTTTCAACCCTTAGCGGTTAAAATGTGCAACATGGTAAAATTATGGTTGGAATTTTTAGTATGTTTATTATTGGTATCCAATATATTTTTCTATGGTTGATTAGATTAGAATATATAATTATTTATTTTATAACCAAATTTACCCCCTGTTTATTACATAGGGGTTGAATTTCTAAAAAATGGAGAAGTTGTGGTTGGTAGTTTTTGTATGTTTAATATTGCTACCGAATATCTTATGGTATGCTTGGTTAGCTTAAGATGTATTATTATTTATTTCTTAACCATATTTAACTCTTTCTCACCTATTAGGGATTGAGTTTCGCAAAATGGTAATGATATGATCGGCAGTGTTCATATTTGTCTTACTATCACCCAATTTATTGTATTATGATTAAGTAGATTTGAATATATAATTACTTACATTAAAACAATATACACTACATTTTTATCTCTTGGGAATGGGATGCAGTAATTTTTTATAGCCTAGTGTTTAAGTTAGCTAAAGGCCTTAAACCTTACTTAAGAAAAAACATGTCATCAAAACCAGTCACGTAGTTTTAAACTGATTCTGGAACAAATAGACAAAAAGACAAAAAAAATTAAAAACGATATTTTTGAGTTCTCTATAATGTAAATATCCATTTATAATATATTTTTTATAATTTAATTCATTATACATATTTAATACCACGAAGAATTTTTTTGGTTAGCATTGATTGTAAATTATTATTTAATATAGTTATATGCTATGTAACCATTATCTGGTGTAGAAAAAAGCTCTTCTTTCTATGAAAAGGTTTTAATATTAAAAAAAGTCACGAAACACTACTGACGAAATTAAAGTACAGGATGTATAGCAACTTATGTTAAGTAAATAAAATGAGAATTTGTGGTAAAAGGTTGGCCGGAAAAATTATGATGTTTTTTCTTGGACATGTTTGGAAAGTGAAAATAAAATGAGATGTTTGCTTGCCTCGTGGTTAGGCAATATTCACTAATACTTTATTCAGAGTTTCATTTGTTTCTACGGCAACGGACCCAGTGTGGAGAAGTTCACAAAGAGTATAAAAAACGTGCAATGACAAGTGTACTTTTCACGCAACATAAACTTATTGTGAGACTATTTAATGCCCGGCATGAGTTGTAATACCTCAATCAATTTTTTTGTATTTTTAAATAGGTACACATACACAAAGCATCTCTATATCTCTCTATACCTCTCTCTCTATATATATCCTTATATCGCTCTAAATATCCCTGTATATATCTCTCCATATCTCTAACAATATCGCTATTCTATATATATTTATCTCCATAGCACTATCTCTCTCTATCCTATATATCTCTATCTGTACCTCTATATCTGTATGTCTTTCTCTATTTCTCTATCTCACTATAGGCCACTCTACCTCTCTAAATTTCTCAATCTTTATCTCTCTGTCGACTCGCGTGCTACCACTAGTATTCGGGCCATAGAAAAGAGGAACTGTCAGAAATACTTACTGGTAACTATCCGATACTACTCACGTGTCATACCTAATAAATTGCCATGGATACGCAGAAGGCATTGACAATGAAAAAGCCCGTTCCCGTGTAGAGGAATAAAGCGTCACCAATAAAATTAGAAAATTTCATCTAAAATAATTAAATTCTGCTTTGAGGGTTGGTTTTGTTGAAATCTCACTTAGACAGTGACCTTCCCCTTGCTCCGAAGGTCAAGTGTGTAAAGTTTCAACTCAATCGGATGAACGATGTGTGAGTGCATAGAATAAAAAAAAAAACATTAATTTTCATATATAAGATTAAGTACTGTAATTTCAGATTAAACTATTTTTCATATTATATCAGTGTCAAATATTTTTCCCACACCAAAATTTTAAGTTATAAAAAGCATTTTTTCCCTGTAAATCGTTTAGTTTTCAATACATGGTAGTAGAGCAATTGTAACACCATAATTGCACAAACTAGGTTTCCAGTGTTTATTGCTTTGCGCAACGACAGTGTATTGTGCAAAACCATATCGCCATTATGAATATATTAGTCCAGCTGAATCACCAAAAAGCTCTTGCGTTCAAGTTTTAAAAATTTGTATCGGCAGAGGATGTTTTTCTAACTATGCATACTTCTGAAATATAACCTAACCGAGGAATACACTGAATAAACTGTCCGCGGATTAAAAAAAAGGGGGGTTGTCTGTAAAGTCATTTTACGGACGATAATTTTACGTGATAACGTCATATGAAAATATTGATGAAAAATTGCATAATTTTTAATTTTCAAATATTATTTACAGTATTTGCCAATTAAATATCAATAATTTGTGTAAATATAATCACGAACAATTAGTTAAAAAGCCCGCCGTAACCTGTTTGATATTATAGAAGATTTTCTCGAACGATGGTTGGCCGGTTCTTGCACGCTCGGCTCAGGCGGAACGTGACAATTTTTCGCGCGTGCAGCCGGCGTTCATCGATTTATAAGACGTTATCGCGTCAAAAACTGTTTGTAAGCCGCGACTTGAAAGACAGACGCGGTGACTACAGGAGAAGCGCCGCTATTGGGCGGAGTCCCGGCCAATGGCTGCTCCGGGAAGAACCTCCTGAGGCAGCAACTACAACAGCGGTCTCCCCGCAAGGCCCAGGTTCCTAGGAGCCGGCCCTTCAGCTCGGAGAGGTCTGATGCTCAGGTGAGTTCCGGCCCAAGTGCTGGATATTAAAACACAAGACGGAGATGAACTACAACAGCGGTCTCCCCGCGAGGCCCAGGTTGCTAGGAGCCGGCCCCTTCAGCTCGGAGAGGTCTGATGCTCAGGTGAGTTCCGGCCCAAGTGCTGGATATTAAAACACAAGACGGAGATGAACTACAACAGCGGTCTCCCCGCGAGGCCCAGGTTGCTAGGAGCCGGCCCCTTCAGCTCGGAGAGGTCTGATGCTCAGGTGAGTTCCGGCCCAAGTGCTGGATATTAAAACACAAGACGGAGATGAACTACAACAGCGGTCTCCCCGCGAGGCCCAGGTTGCTAGGAGCCGGCCCTTCAGCTCGGAGAGGTCTGATGCTCAGGTGAGTTCCGGCCCAAGTGCTGTATATTAAAACACAAGACGGAGATGAACTACAACAGCGGTCTCCCCGCAAGGCCCAAGTCGCTAGGAGCCGGCCCTTCAGCTCGGAGAGGTCTGATGCTCAGGTGAGTTCCGGCCCAAGTGCTGGATATTAAAACACAAGACGGAGATGAACTACAACAGCGGTCTCCCCGCGAGGCCCAGGTTGCTAGGAGCCGGCCCTTCAGCTCGGAGAGGTCTGATGCTCAGGTGAGTTCCGGCCCAAGTGCTGGATATTAAAACACAAGACGGAGATGAACTACAACAGCGGTCTCCCCGCGAGGCCCAGGTTGCTAGGAGCCGGCCCTTCAGCTCGGAGAGGTCTGATGCTCAGGTGAGTTCCGGCCCAAGTGCTGGATATTAAAACACAAGACGGAGATGAACTACAACAGCGGTCTCCCCGCGAGGCCCAGGTTGCTAGGAGCCGGCCCTTCAGGTCGGAGAGGTCTGATGCTCAGGTGAGTTCCGGCCCAAGTGCTGGATATTAAAACACAAGACGGAGATGAACTACAACAGCGGTCTCCCCGCGAGGCCCAGGTTGCTAGGAGCCGGCCCCTTCAGCTCGGAGAGGTCTGATGCTCAGGTGAGTTCCGGCCCAAGTGCTGGATATTAAAACACAAGACGGAGATGAACTACAACAGCGGTCTCCCCGCGAGGCCCAGGTTGCTAGGAGCCGGCCCCTTCAGCTCGGAGAGGTCTGATGCTCAGGTGAGTTCCGGCCCAAGTGCTGGATATTAAAACACAAGACGGAGATGAACTACAACAGCGGTCTCCCCGCGAGGCCCAGGTTGCTAGGAGCCGGCCCTTCAGCTCGGAGAGGTCTGATGCTCAGGTGAGTTCCGGCCCAAGTGCTGGATATTAAAACACAAGACGGAGATGAACTACAACAGCGGTCTCCCCGCGAGGCCCAGGTTGCTAGGAGCCGGCCCCTTCAGCTCGGAGAGGTCTGATGCTCAGGTGAGTTCCGGCCCAAGTGCTGGATATTAAAACACAAGACGGAGATGAACTACAACAGCGGTCTCCCCGCGAGGCCCAGGTTGCTAGGAGCCGGCCCCTTCAGCTCGGAGAGGTCTGATGCTCAGGTGAGTTCCGGCCCAAGTGCTGGATATTAAAACACAAGACGGAGATGAACTACAACAGCGGTCTCCCCGCGAGGCCCAGGTTGCTAGGAGCCGGCCCCTTCAGCTCGGAGAGGTCTGATGCTCAGGCGAGTTCCGGCCCAAGTGCTGGATATTAAAACACAAGACGGAGATGAACTACAACAGCGGTCTCCCCGCGAGGCCCAGGTTGCTAGGAGCCGGCCCCTTCAGCTCGGAGAGGTCTGATGCTCAGGTGAGTTCCGGCCCAAGTGCTGTATATTAAAACACAAGACGGAGATGAACTACAACAGCGGTCTCCCCGCAAGGCCCAAGTCGCTAGGAGCCGGCCCTTCAGCTCGGAGAGGTCTGATGCTCAGGTGAGTTCCGGCCCAAGTGCTGGATATTAAAACACAAGACGGAGATGAACTACAACAGCGGTCTCCCCGCGAGGCCCAGGTTGCTAGGAGCCGGCCCTTCAGCTCGGAGAGGTCTGATGCTCAGGTGAGTTCCGGCCCAAGTGCTGGATATTAAAACACAAGACGGAGATGAACTACAACAGCGGTCTCCCCGCGAGGCCCAGGTTGCTAGGAGCCGGCCCTTCAGCTCGGAGAGGTCTGATGCTCAGGTGAGTTCCGGCCCAAGTGCTGGATATTAAAACACAAGACGGAGATGAACTACAACAGCGGTCTCCCCGCGAGGCCCAGGTTGCTAGGAGCCGGCCCTTCAGGTCGGAGAGGTCTGATGCTCAGGTGAGTTCCGGCCCAAGTGCTGGATATTAAAACACAAGACGGAGATGAACTACAACAGCGGTCTCCCCGCGAGGCCCAGGTTGCTAGGAGCCGGCCCCTTCAGCTCGGAGAGGTCTGATGCTCAGGTGAGTTCCGGCCCAAGTGCTGGATATTAAAACACAAGACGGAGATGAACTACAACAGCGGTCTCCCCGCGAGGCCCAGGTTGCTAGGAGCCGGCCCCTTCAGCTCGGAGAGGTCTGATGCTCAGGTGAGTTCCGGCCCAAGTGCTGGATATTAAAACACAAGACGGAGATGAACTACAACAGCGGTCTCCCCGCGAGGCCCAGGTTGCTAGGAGCCGGCCCTTCAGCTCGGAGAGGTCTGATGCTCAGGTGAGTTCCGGCCCAAGTGCTGGATATTAAAACACAAGACGGAGATGAACTACAACAGCGGTCTCCCCGCGAGGCCCAGGTTGCTAGGAGCCGGCCCCTTCAGCTCGGAGAGGTCTGATGCTCAGGTGAGTTCCGGCCCAAGTGCTGGATATTAAAACACAAGACGGAGATGAACTACAACAGCGGTCTCCCCGCGAGGCCCAGGTTGCTAGGAGCCGGCCCCTTCAGCTCGGAGAGGTCTGATGCTCAGGTGAGTTCCGGCCCAAGTGCTGGATATTAAAACACAAGACGGAGATGAACTACAACAGCGGTCTCCCCGCGAGGCCCAGGTTGCTAGGAGCCGGCCCCTTCAGCTCGGAGAGGTCTGATGCTCAGGTGAGTTCCGGCCCAAGTGCTGGATATTAAAACACAAGACGGAGATGAACTACAACAGCGGTCTCCCCGCGAGGCCCAGGTTGCTAGGAGCCGGCCCTTCAGCTCGGAGAGGTCTGATGCTCAGGTGAGTTCCGGCCCAAGTGCTGGATATTAAAACACAAGACGGAGATGATATACAACAGCGGTCTCCCCGCGAGGCCCAGGTTGCTAGGAGCCGGCCCTTCAGCTCGGAGAGGTCTGATGCTCAGGTGAGTTCCGGCCCAAGTGCTGGATATTAAAACACAAGACGGAGATGAACTACAACAGCGGTCTCCCCGCGAGGCCCAGGTTGCTAGGAGCCGGCCCTTCAGCTCGGAGAGGTCTGATGCTCAGGTGAGTTCCGGCCCAAGTGCTGGATATTAAAACACAAGACGGAGATGAACTACAACAGCGGTCTCCCCGCGAGGCCCAGGTTGCTAGGAGCCGGCCCTTCAGCTCGGAGAGGTCTGATGCTCAGGTGAGTTCCGGCCCAAGTGCTGGATATTAAAACACAAGACGGAGATGAACTACAACAGCGGTCTCCCTGCGAGGCCCAGGTTGCTAGGAGCCGGCCCCTTCAGCTCGGAGAGGTCTGATGCTCAGGTGAGTTCCGGCCCAAGTGCTGGATATTAAAACACAAGACGGAGATGAACTACAACAGCGGTCTCCCCGCGAGGCCCAGGTTGCTAGGAGCCGGCCCTTCAGCTCGGAGAGGTCTGATGCTCAGGTGAGTTCCGGCCCAAGTGCTGGATATTAAAACACAAGACGGAGATGAACTACAACAGCGGTCTCCCCGCGAGGCCCAGGTTGCTAGGAGCCGGCCCCTTCAGCTCGGAGAGGCCTGATGCTCAGGTGAGTTCCGGCCCAAGTGCTGGATATTAAAACACAAGACGGAGATGAACTACAACAGCGGTCTCCCCGCGAGGCCCAGGTTGCTAGGAGCCGGCCCTTCAGCTCGGAGAGGTCTGATGCTCAGGTGAGTTCCGGCCCAAGTGCTGGATATTAAAACACAAGACGGAGATGAACTACAACAGCGGTCTCCCCGCGAGGCCCAGGTTGCTAGGACCCGGCCCCTTCAGCTCGGAGAGGTCTGATGCTCAGGTGAGTTCCGGCCCAAGTGCTGGATATTAAAACACAAGACGGAGATGAACTACAACAGCGGTCTCCCCGCGAGGCCCAGGTTGCTAGGAGCCGGCCCTTCAGCTCGGAGAGGTCTGATGCTCAGGTGAGTTCCGGCCCAAGTGCTGGATATTAAAACACAAGACGGAGATGAACTACAACAGCGGTCTCCCCGCGAGGCCCAGGTTGCTAGGAGCCGGCCCTTCAGCTCGGAGAGGTCTGATGCTCAGGTGAGTTCCGGCCCAAGTGCTGGATATTAAAACACAAGACGGAGATGAACTACAACAGCGGTCTCCCCGCGAGGCCCAGGTTGCTAGGAGCCGGCCCTTCAGCTCGGAGAGGTCTGATGCTCAGGTGAGTTCCGGCTTAAGTGCTGGATATTAAAACACAAGACGGAGATGAACTACAACAGCGGTCTCCCCGCGAGGCCCAGGTTGCTAGGAGCCGGCCCTTCAGCTCGGAGAGGTCTGATGCTCAGGTGAGTTCCGGCCCAAGTGCTGGATATTAAAACACAAGACGGAGATGAACTACAACAGCGGTCTCCCCGCGAGGCCCAGGTTGCTAGGAGCCGGCCCTTCAGCTCGGAGAGGTCTGATGCTCAGGTGAGTTCCGGCCCAAGTGCTGGATTTTAAAACACAAGACGGAGATGAACTACAACAGCGGTCTCCCCGCGAGGCCCAGGTTGCTAGGAGCCGGCCCCTTCAGCTCGGAGAGGCCTGATGCTCAGGTGAGTTCCGGCCCAAGTGCTGGATATTAAAACACAAGACGGAGATGAACTACAACAGCGGTCTCCCCGCGAGGCCCAGGTTGCTAGGAGCCGGCCCCTTCAGCTCGGAGAGGTCTGATGCTCAGGTGAGTTCCGGCCCAAGTGCTGGATATTAAAACACAAGACGGAGATGAACTACAACAGCGGTCTCCCCGCGAGGCCCAGGTTGCTAGGAGCCGGCCCTTCAGCTCGGAGAGGTCTGATGCTCAGGTGAGTTCCGGCCCAAGTGCTGGATATTAAAACACAAGACGGAGATGAACTACAACAGCGGTCTCCCCGCGAGGCCCAGGTTGCTAGGAGCCGGCCCCTTCAGCTCGGAGAGGCCTGATGCTCAGGTGAGTTCCGGCCCAAGTGCTGGATATTAAAACACAAGACGGAGATGAACTACAACAGCGGTCTCCCCGCGAGGCCCAGGTTGCTAGGAGCCGGCCCTTCAGCTCAGAGAGGTCTGATGCTCAGGTGAGTTCCGGCCCAAGTGCTGGATATTAAAACACAAGACGGAGATGAACTACAACAGCGGTCTCCCCGCGAGGCCCAGGTTGCTAGGAGCCGGCCCCTTCAGCTCGGAGAGGTCTGATGCTCAGGTGAGTTCCGGCCCAAGTGCTGGATATTAAAACACAAGACATAGATGAACTACAACAGCGGTCTCCCCGCGAGGCCCAGGTTGCTAGGAGCCGGCCCTTCAGCTCGGAGAGGTCTGATGCTCAGGTGAGTTCCGGCCCAAGTGCTGGATATTAAAACACAAGACGGAGATGAACTACAACAGCGGTCTCCCCGCGAGGCCCAGGTTGCTAGGAGCCGGCCCCTTCAGCTCGGAGAGGTCTGATGCTCAGGTGAGTTCCGGCCCAAGTGCTGGATATTAAAACACAAGACGGAGATGAACTACAACAGCGGTCTCCCCGCGAGGCCCAGGTTGCTAGGAGCCGGCCCTTCAGCTCGGAGAGGTCTGATGCTCAGGTGAGTTCCGGCCCAAGTGCTGGATATTAAAACACAAGACGGAGATGAACTACAACAGCGGTCTCCCCGCGAGGCCCAGGTTGCTAGGAGCCGGCCCCTTCAGCTCGGAGAGGCCTGATGCTCAGTTGAGTTCCGGCCCAAGTGCTGGATATTAAAACACAAGACGGAGATGAACTACAACAGCGGTCTCCCCGCGAGGCCCAGGTTGCTAGGAGCCGGCCCCTTCAGCTCGGAGAGGCCTGATGCTCAGGTGAGTTCCGGCCCAAGTGCTGGATATTAAAACACAAGACGGAGATGAACTACAACAGCGGTCTCCCCGCGAGGCCCAGGTTGCTAGGAGCCGGCCCCTTCAGCTCGGAGAGGTCTGATGCTCAGGTGAGTTCCGGCCCAAGTGCTGGATATTAAAACACAAGACGGAGATGAACTACAACAGCGGTCTCCCCGCGAGGCCCAGGTTGCTAGGAGCCGGCTCTTCAGCTCGGAGAGGTCTGATGCTCAGGTGAGTTCCGGCCCAAGTGCTGGATATTAAAACACAAGACGGAGATGAACTACAACAGCGGTCTCCCCGCGAGGCCCAGGTTGCTAGGAGCCGGCCCCTTCAGCTCGGAGAGGCCTGATGCTCAGGTGAGTTCCGGCCCAAGTGCTGGATATTAAAACACAAGACGGAGATGAACTACAACAGCGGTCTCCCCGCGAGGCCCAGGTTGCTAGGAGCCGGCCCTTCAGCTCGGAGAGGTCTGATGCTCAGGTGAGTTCCGGCCCAAGTGCTGGATATTAAAACACAAGACGGAGATGAACTACAACAGCGGTCTCCCCGCGAGGCCCAGGTTGCTAGGAGCCGGCCCCTTCAGCTCGGAGAGGTCTGATGCTCAGGTGAGTTCCGGCCCAAGTGCTGGATATTAAAACACAAGACGGAGATGAACTACAACAGCGGTTGGGGAGGCCGGGCTTCCTCGGGAACAAATAAAAGATCAAGGAAACTCCGAGGAAAGAGGCGAAGGTAAATGTTAATTTTGAAGAATGAGGCAGAGGTAAATGTTAATTTTACCCCAAAAATAGCTAATCAAATTAACGGTAATGAAATTATTCCAAACAAAATGAGATGAAACAACTTCCTGTGAAAGTTATATGTTCGTCGGCCTTAGAAGATGAAGACAGATATATTTTAATTATGTTGAAGATTGAAAACATATTCCATAAATAGAGAAAAAAAGTTGGCTTATGCAAACCTAAATTAGACCTTTGTAGCGGTAAACATTGAAGTTTTAAATTTTATTTCGCCATTTGTTTAATCCGTCTGGCAATGTTTTATTTTTTTGGATTAAAATAATGTCAACAGTGAAACTGTCATGCGCAACTAAAGAAACTGCTTAATTGAAGAGAATAAAATAAAACTGATATTTTAAAAATATTTACAACATTAATCTTTATAATATATTTTTTTAAGATTAAAAAATTGCTACTAGTTCTATTAAAATCGTGAACATAGTAAACTAGCCCTAAATTTATACTTTGCTTTATTTTACAAAAAGTTGATGACAAATATGAATGACAAAATTGATAATACAAACTTATCAAATAGTTTAAATAAAGGTTTTTAACACTCTTTTCCTAGCTTCACTTGCAACTATGTAATGAAATCTTCAAAATCAACTTTATCCTACGTCTAATCGTCGTATCGAATTAAAACTTTGCAAAGGATATGTAATCCGGATGACGATACAATAATTTAATAACTATAATTTGGAAAGAGAGGGGAAGTGTCATAGGGGTAAAAAAAATCCTCTACTTGAGAGCTACGGGAAATAACAATGATTTTTGTATATCCAGGCGACTGGGGCACGGGGTCCGACACCCCCCCTCCCCTTTACAAAGTGATGGGAGGTCATTTGCCTCCGATTTTTTTAGAATGTCAGAAAAATTGAAGTACGTTGATTTTGACGTTTTTCCGAAGTCTTTGTGCAACATCGGACCCCGTCAAGTGTTAATATTGCGCGGATCTGATTCGTACTTTGTCGGGTGTACTGCTTCTGCATGGAGCTTGAAGGAACAAACTAACAAGCACTGCACTAGATCTTTCAGAGGGCCTCCTACCGGCAGGTGTTACTGACAGGAGAAGCGATAAGGACGACATCAGCACGCGTATCTAGCTGGCCGTCGACCCCACGTGCTAGGCAGTGAGTGGGCGTGCAGTCTTTTCAAACGAAGGAAGTTTGATTACTAGAAAGTTTGTGGCGGATTTAGGTTCAACATGCTTTCAGGGATTTGGCAGATATCCAGTCGAAAAGTTTGATCACACCGCAAGATGTTGGTCTCTTGAGCACATAAAGCCACTGAACCCCGGGAGTAACACGGGGTGTTAGGACACTACCGCTTCAGAGCAGCTCGTGTGGTAGTTCTCGCCCAATGGGTGAGCACTAGCTGCAGGCAGTAGTGCATCTCGCCATCCCACCACCAGAGAGCACACTGCTTCATCTGCGCGCACCGCACCTGCACTCTTGGCGACTTTCCGAGTCATTTGGAAGGTAAGGTCATCCCCGATGGCGGCCGCGACCTCTCACTGCTTGTGGCGGTAGACTCGGGCTGCACACTCACGCCCTGGTGCAGGAGCCCCCAAGTCTTCACTTAAGCTATAGTTTAAGGGCCAAGCGAAACATCAAAACATCCAAACAGCCCCTAAAATAAAGGCCTGCATAAAATTTTTGAGGTATGGGTAAAATGGAATAAAATATTTTTTTATAAAGGTTATTACAATGCATTTTTAAAAACAATTTCTAGCATTATTAAAAATCCAATTCATACTTAACAATGTTATATAACAAGAGAAAATATGTAAGTATGTTTAATACGTAATGTTAATAACTACTGAAATGTTCATTTACAGTCATTAAATATTTTCCCATGCAAAATTATTCGTACACCGTTGTATTCAACAATTGTTTATGTGGTGATTTTTAACGCTTTATTATAGCTCTAAGGTCGTGAGTTTAGTACCATTTCAAACAGGCGAGTGAAAAATAAAAATTTATTAATACAACCCCATTAAAAATTAGGAACATATTATTCCTCAAGAGTTATTTTCACAAATAAATTCCTTTATTTCAGTTGAACATATGAGTTCGAAAAATTAGATCAACATAAAAAAAAGGGGGTTGTCTGTAAAGACGGTTTACGGACGATAATCTTACGCGATAAAGTCATAATAAAACATTGACAAAAAATTGCATTTTTTAAAATTTTCTATTATTATTTACAGTTTTTTGCAAATTTAATTTAAATAATTTGTTTGAATATAATCACGAACAATTATTAGTTAAAAAGCCCGCCTTAACCTGTTTGATATTATAGAGGATTTTCTCGCACGGTGGTTGGCCGGTTCTTGCACGCTCGGCTCAGGCGGAACGTGACAATTTTTCGTTGCGTGCAGCCGGCGTTCATCGATTTATAAGACGTTATCACGTCAAAACATCAATAATGATATGTATGCAATAGAGGTAGCGAGTGTGTAGCATCGCTAAGCTAGGGGCAACAGCCACTCGCACCAGCATGGCCGCGGCGAGAGTCGAGCTGCACTATCGCGACCCCGGGAGGCACTGCTGTGGTCTGGCGGGGTTGTTGTTGTTTACAGCGCGGCTGCGCGTGGCATGCCCCCTGGTAGGGGGTGGTGGGGGGAGATACACATTCGGCAGGCAGCGCCGGCAGTGAATACTGAACGAGCCGGCTGTGGCCCCCGCGGGCAGGCAGTTGCGAGGAGGGTTGTAACAACACTACCCCCGCCAGCCGCAAGGCAAACAGCAGAGATGCGCGCCGCCCCATGAATATTCAGCACTCAGCCGAACACCCACGGGAGAACCTCCTTGCAAAGAAAACCTCAAGTCACTTAATACCAAGCTTCTCACCGACAAAAATTACCGACGGAAACTTTATTTTCCAGGGCACCATCTGTAACGTTCTCTGGCCGCACCACTAAATAACATTTCCCAGGCTTAGTCCTATCTGTGCGTATGCAAACAGGAAGCGAGAATGGAATGGCAGCCTTGGTTACCTAGTGGTTAATAAATGTTTATTGCTTGCAGACATAAGACGCCTTGAGCTGGATGCAAACAATACTCCGTCTGATTGTGTGAGTAAAAATAATTAAGATGCAATTAGCAAAATGTTTATGTTACTTCACATGGTAGATAATGTATAACAACGGTTTCATAATAAAATGTCCCAAATGTTAGTAGGGGAAGGTCGGGTAGTATCGGACACCTAAGATTTCTTTAGTATATCAAAAGTAGTTATGCATTAAAATAAAAATTGGGTATCTGTTAGAAATTATTAATATTGTATCTAATTATATCTTAGAGTACAAGAACCAAACTTCGAAATTAATCAAAAGAAAATTGAATACATGTAGAAGTAAAATATTTGAGCTTTTGAAACATGGAGGGTAATATCGGACAGTCATTTCTTACACAAATATTTTACTAGTAAAATTTAACAATTACTGTTTATTCGTACCACAGATATCACAAATATAAAAAAAACCTCAAGACAAGCGCAGTTTTCATGTGCCCACCCCCTACATTCACTACACTGAATCCAGTCTTCATTAAGTCTTCTCCACAAATGATGCAGAAAGTCTTCTCATTTTCACATTTAAAATTCAGCGCCTTATTTGTTGTTTTCCCCCTTTTTTAACATGTTTAGTACCTTTGATGAATTCTTTGTTTTGTATGTGGCTTGGTTCTGACGTTTTTGTTCATGCATGGTTTTGTAAGGACTTGAAGTTAGAATTTGGCTTTGGTCTGTCCGTCGTTTCCTTTTATCCAACTTGGCAAGTGTTGCACTTGGAAGCGGTGATAGTTTCTTTAAGATGTATAGTTGCATGGATGTTGAAATGTCCATGGGTGATAAAATTTCTTTGGATGTAGAAGGTTGGTTTTAAAATTTTTCACTACCTGGCGAGATTGTTAATGTTGAAGGGGGATTTTGGAGATTTGATGATGAGGCCAGTTCATATGTTGATGATGATGAGAGGTTTTGGAGCACTGCACTCCTTGATGAAGCTGAAGATGGTAGTTCACATGTTGATGATGATGATGATGACTGGACCTTTTGGAGCACTGCAGTCGCTGTTGAACCTGGATAGCTGTTCATACGTGGATGTTGATTATGACAGGAACTTTTGGAGCACTGCACTTCCTGTTGAAGCTGAAGATGGTAGTTCACATGTGGATGAAGATGAAGGGAGGTTTTGGAGTGCCACTCTCCCTGTTGAAGCTGTAGATGTTAGTTCACGTGTTGATGGAGAAAGATGGCTCTCTAGCACTGAATTTTCCATTGTGGCACCTGGTGGCTGTTCAAGTGAGTTCTGTAGGCCTTTTGTCAGACTAGCATTCAAAAGATCTGTCTGTAGCGACTGTTTATGAAAATCCAAGTCAGAGAAAATGTTGCGATTTAATGGGTATTTCCTGTGCAAGCAAAGGCAGACTTGGCGAGTTCCATTCTACAAACTTTGGTCAAAGCTTGTCCCACGAGCCCAGCAACATCTTTCAAAGTTATTCTTAAATTTGGATATGCTCTCATCCACAACGAACATGCCTCATTGTATGCATTTTTAAATTACTTCAGGAATGTTCGGTCGAGAGGCTGCAGCTTGTGTGTAGTGTGTGGTGGAAGACTGAGCATATGAATGTTGTGTGTGCGAGCAAAAAGAATGACGTCTAAGTCTTTGTGGCTGGCGTGACCATCAATAATCAATAGTACTGGATGCTCTTCAGTAGGGTTGACTCGCTCACCGAAGGCTTTTATCCATTTCAGGAAACCATCTTTAGTTATCCAACCACTGGGCTGGCCATCGAATACACTACCTTCTGGGGCATCTTTAGTGAGTTCCTTATCAATCCTCACCCGTGGAAACACAAACAAGGGAGGAATAAACTGATCACCTGATGCACTGATGCAAAGAAGAACAGTCACATTTCGTCCTCTTTCTCCTGAAGTTATTTTTCCCACCTGTTTTTTCCCGTTCACTGTCATGACCTTGAGATGATTTGTGTGCACTACTGATACGCCGGTCTCATCGGCATTGAAAATTCGCGAGGGTTTAAATGATTTGCCTCCATCAGTTCTACTAGTTTGTCAAAGAACACATCAACCTGCTTCTTGGTAAAACCTGCAGCTCGATTCAAACTGGTAGACTCAGCAGATCTCAAGCTCAATCCTGGGTGTCTTTTCATATAATCATAGTAAAAGTCTTTTCCAGCCATTATTTCCTCTGGGTTGAAACGATGTGGTAAATTTAAATGTTCTGCAAATTGAAATGCTAGTTTTAAGAATTAATTTTTTGTTAATGGCATTAGTTGCCTGTCTAGACTATTGAGATGATCATACAGAAGACCTTCTTGCTCTTCGCTAAACGTATTTTGAAATAAACATAAGGATGGTTTCAGTTTCCTTTCTTCTCCTCTGGCAAGTAGTTTAATTCTGTCGCCTAATGTACTTTTTGGGACAGAAAACAGCTCACTGGCTTCTCTGATGCTCATATGTCCACTTTTCACACCCTCAATTGCTGACTTCATATCACGTTCTGCCCACTTTCCTCGTATCTTCCCCATATTACCTGAAAAATAAACATGCATCGCTGAGAAAACCAGCCTACCAACGACATTGTTTGGCGCGATTCCTACAAGCGATAGTCCGTGTGGTATCCATCGGGGATTGAACCCAGATCATTATGGCAGATGGCGAACGGTCTGACCATTCGACTGCTCCCGCCTTGGTGTATTCAATAACTGAAGTGCGAAACTAATAATATTATTCCATCAATTCCAATTTCCTTTAAGGTTGGAAGATTATATGAACCTGTTATGATTTATTCTCTTCGGGCCTAAATGATAATTTAAAAATAAAAGCAACTAATGCAGTGCATACAAAAATTAATAAATTAATCTTATGCACAAGAAGTAATATGAGATGCAAATGTCTAAACAATATTGCAATGCAATGCTACGACCACAATAACTTTATATTAATCTCACTGTCCGATACTAGCCGACAGAATAATGCCCATAGCAACATGTCCGATACCAGCCGACGGTAATGTGTCCGATACTACCCGACGTACAAGTTTTCAGAAACATTGCACCATCAAGGTTAACAATTTGTAAGTAAAATAAAGCCTACTGTATATTGCACACAGATGTTTGAAGAATATCACGAAACAATTAAAAATATTTTTCACTTACCTGCATTGATTTTACATGTACCTAAACTTAACTTCGTACACAGAGTCTTATCACACATACAACAAAATACTCCGATGTTATGAATGACACTGCTAACGGCCGCAACGTGCTGACATCTAGCATCGTTCAACTCAAACTAACGACGCGTGACCAGCAGGTGCTGCCACATATTGCGGAATGGCGCAACTGTGTGGTGTCCGATACTACCCGCCGTCCGATACTACCCGACCTTCCCCTAGTTTTAAACCGAAAGCGAGTACAGCACGTGCGAGTGATCGCCGTGTTCACTGCCCTGAGTGAGGCACAACCGATCACTGCGGCCCCTGAGTGAGGCGCAACCAATCACTGCGGCCCCTGAGTGAGGCACAACCAATCACTGCCGCCATGAGGCACGGTTGGTCTGGCGCGATAGCTGTCTCGTGACACCAGAGCTCACGATACTGCTTGGAGGCAGGTAGAGAAGCAGCAGTGATGCGCAGGAACTACTTTATTTGATTGCATTTTTTTACCAGTAAAAGAGAGTAATGTCATGACTTGACATGTGCTTTCACCACATTCTTGAGACTTAAGAAATATAATGGGAATTTTTATGTGCGATCTACAAAAAAGAAAGTAATATATCGTGACTCACAAATTACAAATTACAAAATCCCGATTAAAAAAATTGGTTGTCTGTAAAGTCGGTTTTCGGACGATAGTTTAACGTGACAACGTCATAACAAAAAATTGATGAAATGATTGCATACTTTTATGAATAAAATTGAATCATTTTTATTGAATTATCACTATTTTGTATGGATACAAAGAATGAGTGAAATGAAATCTACAATTTAATTGATAAATTTACTTTTATTTGCACTTATTAATTCAAAGATGTTTATTACTTTAACGAACAGATTATTTTAACTATAACTTTTATACATGTTTTCTCTTTAACTTCTTCCAATCTGTGTTATTCTGTTAAGGATAGGACGTTGATAGGAAAAGTAGGAAACGAATGGGAGTACTTCAAGTTTAATGTGCCTCGAAAAAGTCAAATCGATGGTTGTTCCAATCGAGTGGAAGAGAGATAGATGCGGCGCAAGCATACAATGAACGTAACGGGACAATGTGCGTAACGGGACAATGAGTCATCCTTTTTCGTGCGTGCAGCCGGCGTTCATCGACTGATTAGACGTTGTCACGTCAAAAATGTAAACAGACAAAACAAATTTATATGATAACGTTCACAGTTCTATGAACAAATCGTAAATGAACGACCATGAGTCTCTATTTAGCACGCACTAATTCTGCGGAGGAGAAAATTCTAAGCCTAGATATATACCTGAACCGTGGAAACGGAGTCAATCGACTCGAGGGAAATCTTGAAACTCTCTAAGCCAGCTGAACAGACGTTCTTAGGGCCGGCTTTACTCCCTCCTGTTAAATCTGAAGGATAGACAACCAACATTTCAGTTAACTCCCAGTTGAAAAACGAATGGTGTTTACGATGCGTATTTAGCCGTAGGTTGGCTAACCGAGTCCTGACGAAGCGTGTAGTGTAATATTGGATGTGTTGGTAACAAAATGAACTAGAATTTGGTTACATTTGTTTTTCAAGTGTTACAATACATATCTCTACTGTATTCTGATAGTCAGCTGTTAGTTTGAAATTTGTGTGATATTGTGAAATCTGAATCGTAATTATAACAGCAACGACAAAAAAAGTAAATTTTTTATCTGGCAACAGAATTACATAACATACAATTAAAAAAAACTACTTTGACAAATAACTTTCTTTGCATTACCAATAAAAGTACAATTTAAGATTTATACCCGTGTCCCTTTTCTTGTTTTCAACGACACTCTTGTATTTCAAAGCACATCCCTGTTAGGTTAAAGATATGTTAATTTAAGACAAAGAAAACGGAAATAAGTTTCTACACACAACCATGATAGATATAGAGAAAAGAGGTTTCTGCTACACAGCAACTATTCTTCTCTGTCATATTGTTCATGAACAATCCATTCATGTACATCCCGCCTAGAGAACAAGATGGGGGTTTTCGTTTCACTGGTGAGGGTCAATGCCGTGCCATTTTCATTTCAATTTTATTATCCACACCCGATACCTGCATGGTAGGAAGATAGTACAGGTTTGTAAGATAGGGACGGGGAAAAAGGATCACCTTCAGTTTCAAATTTAAAGTTAATCAGGCGAAAATGACCTATGTCTGGAGTCGTTTGAAGTAGATTTCAATCTCGGAATAGGGTAACTATATTACAAATAAATTATCATTATATTCCTACCATAATTTCTGTAGTTAATTTATGAGGCGCTAATTCTCACGAACTCACGAAGTTTATAGGTTGGAATGACAATTAGCCCAGTCATATTAGGGTTGTCACCTCGGAATGAAAGATAATAAGCTGTAAATTGGTATAAACCTTTGTTTTGTCGTTCTAAATGTTGTCTCAAAAGCCACAAATGTTATCGTGTCCGCGTCTTAAGATATTGAAGGTCAAAGGTCATAAAAATCGGTTTTCCGCGAATATCTCGCTTTCTATTGCTTAAATGAGACTTGCACCTATTATAAAAGTTGTAGAGTATAAAATTCTCTACAACTTTTGTTTGAAATTTTTTTCATACGATCAACCGTTTTTGCGGTAGACCGCGAAGAGTGCGCCGCGTACAGTCATATATGGCCACGTACGAAATTCACAGAAACACCTTCTGAAAGTGACTTATCACGTATAAAACACAAATCAGCCATAGCTCTTAAAACCGTACGTCAGTCGTTGCGAAGATACAATTTCAAACTAACGAATAATCTTGACTAATACAAAGTGGTCACTTAAAAGAGAAAGTGGCCTTGAATACAATAGAACATCTGTCCCGGCTATAAATAGAAGAGGTCATAGGATAGGGACAAGTATTTACAGGTATATAAGTATTAACAAATTTACACGTTTTAAAGAAAACGTATAGGCTATAATGTCGTTTTGACTTAAAATAAAACTAAATTATACATTCCAGAATTATTAATATACTATAGTTAAATAGTTAAATATAAATAATTAATTATAAATAATTAAGTCACTTATTATAATAAAATATAAATAATTAATAATTAGTACATACATAATGGGCATTGTTTAATAATTATACTGTATAACCGTAACTCACGCTTGACCTTGCATTAGGCCATATATGACTGTACGCGGCGCACTCTTCGTGGTCTACCGCAAAAACGATTGATTGTATGAAAAAAAAGTTCAAACAAACGTTATAGAGAATTTTATATTCTACAACTTTTATAATAAATGCAAATCTCATTTAAGCAATATAAAGCGAGATATTCGCGAAAAACCGATTTTTATGACCTTTGACCTTCAATATCTTAAGACGCGGACACGATAACATTTGTGACTTTTGAGACAACATTTTAAACGAAAAAACAAAGGTTTATACCAATTTACAACTTATTATATTTCATTCCGAGGTTGACCCCCCCCCTTTTTTTTACGTAATATGACTGGGCTAAATCGTTTTGCGATTTTTAAAAGCAGAAAAAATAGACATATGTATTTATAAGCCATAACATGTAATTTATATATGGTCAATTTCCTTTGTGTTAATTAAATACAAATATAATACACGGCTCAGCGAAATGCCTACATGCATTATCACATCACGTAGTTTTTAACCAAACTTCGATGTTTTAAAATCATTTTGTATGCAGTATTAAATTAGTTCATCGAATACTTCATTAAAATCCATTGGGATTTTCCAAGTAGTCATCCTCACTGTCACTGTCAACAACTACCATCGCCTGATATCTCGCTATTTTCTTTTCTGATGCTTGTTAGCTCCATGTTAACCAGCTAGCCACCCAGTTCATCAATGGTAAACATTAACAGAAAATATATCTCAGAAACAGACATTAACTGGAGGTCGTATACTACCTAGCAGTTAAATATTAGCCTTGGGTTTAACCCTAGGTCATAAAACCGGCCTAAAACTGGCAAGGATACACCAGTCGCTAATGCATCGTAGAATGCAAACAATTACAAATAAATTCTGGCTTCTGCTGTAACTTTTTCCCTGAGAAACAAAGAAGTTCACAAGCTGACATATGTTGTTTTGTAATTGTTTAATTTTTTGATATAATTTTTCTGGTTCACAGATTTTATTTAACGAAACAAGCGATGGTTTTCTCAGTGTGCCTGTGATTATTCATGAATATATTTTGTTGGTTTTCTCCTTGTGCTCCTGGTGATTCCTGGTGTGACTTCTGCTGTTATTCTGCGAGAGTTCCTAGTTATTCCTGAGAAAACAATCCCTGCAAATAATTTTTTTTCGTAACGAGACAAGCAACATTATTCCTATGTTTTTGAAATTCTGTTATAAAAAAATTTAGAATTGAAATTTTTTTTGTGTAACTACATTGTAATGTTTCAGCAAGACATTATGTCTCAAGTTAAATGAAGTCTTATCCACAGTTCAATAAAATATTACCTTACAAAATAAAAGTATTGGTTTTATTACGTCACGATAATCTACTTTTATCAGAGTATTATCAGGATTTACAGCTCAGCTATTAGGAAATAAAAATTAATAACGGCCAAATTGTAATAGCTTGGAAAAACTCGGTAATCGATTTTTTTACGTCAAGTTGTTTCAAACATTGTGATGTATGACTCGGTAAAATGCTGAAATTTGATAAAACCCAAACAACTAGGTACTGTTGTTAAAAAAAGCAGAGAGACACTAAATAAATTCGGGCGAATGTTTTCAATTAGTGACCATTCAGCAGCTCGAGTAATCGCAGCAATGAATCGGCGATGTAATCTACCCAGGTGGCGTCCGGGCGCGGCGTGGCGGAGAGAGCGAGTCGATAGTCGATAGTCGAGAGTCGATAGTCCCGCGCAGACCGGTATCGACTGCTGACATGGCGGAGTGACAGCAGGCGCCCCTGGCGGCCGGCCCCTGAAGCTCCCCTCGCTTGTGCCTGGCTTCATGGCCCTTCGTGGGCTGAACTCCGTCTGGCTTTAGGACAAGTTTCACCCGTTAGAAATTAATAAAGACTTATCTGAGTAAAAATTTCACACGGAACAAACAGGTTAATGACAACATTTCACTGTAAGAAATAATTTGTAGCGATAAAAAGAACATTTGATGTCCACAGAACGGTATATTAATAACGAAGCATTCAGTGGTCATTAATAAACTAATTTGATGACATGAAAAAAAAAAATATTATTTTGCCTTCACAAAAAAAGTGAAGAATCACAAATTGTTTGTATAGAATGGTAACAAATATGTACATGGACAGATACTTCCGTAAGAAAGGTATAAATATGCTAATTGAATGAAGATAATACTGCTCACAAAATGTTCAGGTTTGACAACGATTCACGCAGGAATGAGCAGTCTCCAGCAGCGGGGCTATGTTGCAGAGTGAGACAACAGCATGATGGTGAGTCCTGATCGCTTTGGCCGAGGAGACGCCAGTCTGTGCTGCGGTGGCGCTGGCAGGGTGAATCTGCAGTGGTTTGCCGCTGCCTTCATGATGAAGGAGGTGAAGGACCACATAATTAGCCAAGTCCTGACCTCGGGAAAGAAGTTCTCCACTTACTGATGGGTTCGAAACCGGGACTACAGGGTCAGCCACTCGACAAAGTGCTGTTAAATTGTTGCGGTTGTATCCCGCCCGCAACGTATTATTAAATGTACGATGTTTTGTGAGCCATGCCCCTGGAAGTGACACCACCAACATTGCACAGAGACACCCCAGGTAGCCTATCCCTCAGGCACCTTCCACCATCACAGCGCCTTCAGGCGTGGAGGGGTAACCACGTGACTGTCACCTGACCTCTACCCCTCACCCGCCCCTGGAGAGAGGGAAGTAACTCCATGTTTCTGGAGGCTTCCCCGACGGAGTCGATACCAGCCGAGCGACTATATAAGGGCAGGAAGCAGCTGAGGAGGAAGCCCTCCCCACCGGATACGTCACCACGTCATCACCAGAACGTCACTCTGCTCGACACCGCAACGACTTGGCCCAGTCGGCGCCGAGGCACCAGGACACAGCCGCAGAAGAGCTAACTCGTCGACGCCACGCACGGAGCGAGGAGTGACTACTCGCTCAGCGAGTTAAGTGTGAAAAACCACTCCGCAGATGTACGACCTTTGGTCGGGCGAGCGTGAGTAGTGCAAGAAGGGCACATGTGGTCAGCGGCCTAACAGAGGACAGGACAGAGCAACTCGACTCAGGAAGTGAGACGGCAGAGGCCAGCCACGGGGAGCACTGGGCTTGTCACGAGAGAGAGGTGTGGTTGCCAGGAAGCCCGCTTGGAGCGCCACTCGGCAGGCAGACTCGTCACACGAGCGTGGCTCGTGTCCCTGCCTGAGTTGGGGTGTTTCATGAGGCTTGTGATTTGTAAAATACACTGTTACATTAGAGGAGCCAGTTCCACTTGGGATCAAGAGAGACCATCAGTGGTCATTGGTAATTTGTATATAGTGTTATAATTTAATTATTTTCTTATTTCCGTCACTTAATATTTGTTCATGTCCATGGGGATAAATTCTTTGATAATATTCGCTGTTAATGTCTTTTGTTGATTTAGTTACGATTAAAGGAGTACTCCAGGTAGAAGCGCGCTGCTATAAATGTCCTCAAACTTTTATAAGTGTTGTTTGTTCGCGTTTGTAATATTCTCAATAAACATGTCGTGTGCTTCTCACAACACTGTGCTAGTGATCGCTCCCGGGGGGTGACAGGGTGCCCAGCAAGGCTGCACCTCAACTGGGATGACGTCCCACCGCCTGGAGGCCGTCAGCTCCAGCTCTGCGCCACACTGTGGCTCGACGAGGCTAGTGAAGTATACACACTGTTCATGCTGTTCTATTTGAACCATTGGGGTAGATAATTTACATTTCAGATGAAGCAAAATAAATGATAACAAATCCAACATTGTGGGGAAGCCTTCTTTTCACAGACGAGAGAGCCAAACGTCCGATCGTGCATCTTCAGTTTTTTTTGTTCATTGTAAAAGGATAGGTTGGCTACATTATAAATACTTTAAAACATTGTGGACGGTTGATTTGGTTAGGATAGCTACATTGAGGATACAGTGAAATCATGTAAACGGTTTCCTAGCCCTGGATAGCTACATATTAAATAGTTATTTGCTAAGCAACCATAAAATGATTTTTAGTATTTTTAATGTAGCTATACTTACCTAATATAACCAACCATCCACAATGTTTTAAAGTATTTATAATGTAGCTTACCTATCCTAATCGACCGCAAAATTTAATGCCACACCGGTTTATACAACGAGATAGGACGGGAAAAAAAAGCGATCATGAACTTCAGGGAACTTCGGGCGTGGCTCTCTCGTCTGTGAAAAAAAGGCTTCTCAACGGCGATGCACCACAACGCCGAAATACCACAACGCCGAAATACCACAACGCCGAAATGCCAAATTGACCACAACGTCGACAGCTATAAAGTTGCTGTATACCACAACGCCGAAATACACTAACGCCGAAAAATGTAATTGCAGGACTGCCACAAAGGTTAGGTTAGGTTAGACTAGGTTAGGTTAGACTAGGTTAGGTTAGACTAGGTTAGGTTAGACTAGGTTAGTTTAGACTAGGTTAGGTTAGACTAGGTTAGGTTAGGTTAGGTTATATTATGCTAAGTTAGGTTAGGTTAGGTAAGGTTAGGTTTGATTGTGGTATTTCGGCGTTAAGGTACATTTATGAAACACACACAAATTCATCAGTTGTTATTTCGGCGTTGTGGTACACAGCAGTTTTCTAGATGTCGGCGTTGTGGTCAATTTTGACATTCTGCGTTATGGTATTTCGGCGTTGTGGTTAACTTTGACATACGGCGTTATGGTATTTCTGCGTTGTGGTAACAACCCCTTCCCAACATTGTGAGAAGTAACAACTCCTAACCTCAAAATATAAGTTTTGCCCACACTGGAAGCAAGCGCTTGGCAGGTAGCAGGAGCTGCCCAGTGCTTCCAACAGTTCTGCGCTGCACTAGTGGCCACCAGTTCCATAGCCCGGGGGGGAGGCGCTGGGAATGTTTTGTCGCGGCGTATCGCCAGGCCTGGTTGGAAAGATGGGCGAGATGTATGGAGGTTGCATGTTGACCTGTCACCACGGCGCGCGCATCAATCATCATTTCCATTCATGATGCGAGCAGATGCGGTGCTGAGTAAAAGGGTAAACTGCGGGGGCAGCGGTGGTTGATTGATGGGTGGCGGGGGGGGGGGGAGGGGGTGTTCCACGGACGTGCGCGAGCTCTTCTCGTCCCGTGGCAAAAATACAGTTTGCAAACCGGCTACCAAAAAAAAAAAAAAAAGAACATTTCACCCCGGAAATTAGCTGACGATATCACTACTGCGTATCGATGGTCAACAAACAATACCAGCAGAACGGAGAGTTTTTCCAAACGAACCCTCCTTACTCGATTTGTTTGAAATGGTTGGTTTTTTTAAATATTATCTTCTCAAATAACCAATTCCGGACATAAATGGTTATCAAACCTATCTGACGAAGACTTCGGAATGAAATTACAAATACAGTATTAAACAAAGTTGGATGTATAAGTTTCACGATTAAAAGCCTTGCATTCTTATATAAAGCATTTGCACTTATTTGTTACAGAAATATCAATAAACGTCTGTTTAGCAGATTAAATTAGATTAATATTGTAAAAATAAAAGTACCTTTATAATTAATATTAACAATTCAGAAAAAATACATGTAATTAAAAAAACTCCCACAGGGGCATGGCTGCCACACGGGTTACAAGTGAACTTCACAATGTAGAGTTATGTAAACGTATGAGATTTTGGAAAGAATGTGAGTGAGCAAGTATGCGAGCAGCAAGTGCGCTAGGATAAAACATGCAGCTAAGCGTACAAATGTTGACAGAAACATGCTATCGAGCACCCCACTCTCTCACACTGTCGTTACGCTTTGGTGATGTCAATGCCTTGACTTGACCTGTCAGCTATTAAATAATATTGGTTCACTCCCAGCTCGTTCACGCCCTAATCACTGAACCCCCGCAATGAATTGTGTGCTCCGGTAAGCCCAGCCCATACTCAGACGTTTACAGTTGGCGTACGTCAATGTTCTGTCTCTATCTGCCACCGTTCTGGGTTCGAAGCTGTTCTTATAATCTGAGACCTGGATCCAATCGAACCGACCTTCGTTAAAGTCTTCACTCACGGGGTATACGTTAGTTCGAACTGATTGTGAAGGGAAAAAAGTGGTGGTGTAACAATCTACGTCCAGAATGATTTAAAAAACAAATTATTAACATTATCTTTATATGAATACTCATAAAATATTAAATATTTATTTTTATATATTACTGTAACGGAAGTAAAATTCTGCTAGTAGTAGCGTATTAACCTCGTAATGTAGCTTATTTAAGTGAATTTGAAACCAATGTCGTGAATCTCTGTCAATCACAGTCGCACAATTTTGTTAAAGATGATTTTAAAACTAAAACGTGCTTAGTTTATGCAAAAAAAAGTATATTTTTCCTCTGAGCGCCACACACCACACGGCCACGTCACGTCTGCTTGGATCCAACCATCGCCTTTAACAATGATAAATTAGTATGTCATGGCCAGCTAACGGTTCATGGACCCCGACGTGACTTAATTTACGTGACATTTAAATTTCGTGATCCTAAATGTACAGCAAAAATTATTACTTAGAGGGACTTGAATATCTAAAAAAAAACTGCATTATTTTCTGCTCCCCTGGGAAGAAAACAATAGACTCGAATCCACTGATGATAAAGTAAGGTATTTCTGCAATACCTTCGAGTATTTCTTTAATGAACACGCTCCCTTCAGAGACGGCGTGTGACCCCCCCCCCCCCCCCTTCTAGACACCCAGCGACCCAGAGCAACACAGGGCAAAACATCGCCGTCAGACAACTTGGCGGATGTACACTTCGAAACACGACTTTACTAAGAAATAAGGTTACCAAGAGGTGCGCAAAGCGAAGTTCTCTTAGCTATCTCCCGTTCTCGCCTGCCCAACTCTGGAGAAATATACGAAGGTTAAGGATACGGAAAAAAAATTGATAGATATTAATACTGACGACATAAACATTCAATTTTTAAGTAGTATTAATCCCATAGATGCTAATACTAGCCGTAATACAGTATCAGATGTCCAAAATAAACCTACGAATTCTGAATGTAATATTTCTTTCAAAACAGGTAACTTCTGAAGATATCCTTAAAGCACTTTAACGCATAAAAATCAGCGCTGTAGGTGTTAATAATTTGCCTATTCAAGTAGTGATTTCCCGGTTTATTCATTCTCCTCCATATTATCTTCAATTTCTCTTTAGAAAATTCACAGTTTCTTCTTTGTACAAATTAGTGTTTGTTAAACCCGCCCCTAAAACCCAGCAACCGTCTTCCATATTAGATACCTGTATGGTCCGATATCTATTCCTTCAGTATGTTCAAGTTGCTGGAGTAGATGGTACTTAGTCAAAGAGAGCTTACCAAGCTGAATACCGCCTTATGACAAATACCTGCCCGATATTGTATCTCTTCATAGTACAAACACTGCACTTGTAACTGAAACTGATGTCGTTCAACGTGAGATTAAAAACCAACATATTACGCTGCTTACTAAAATATATATTGAATTTCTCTGAGAATGCTGTTGCATGGTTCACATCGCACTTGTGCAACAAGTAGCAAGCAGTGTGTTGTCTTCCTGCCTTGACCCTGTGAGCTCAGCTGTTACACACGGTTCCTTACTTGGCCCGCTTTTGTTTTCACTACGCATTAATGATCTTCCTTTATCCATTCAACACTTTCAAGCTATGTGCCGATGATTTACAAGTTTATATGTACTTTACACCTCATGGTATATCTATACTAATATTATAAAGCTGAAATGTTTGTTTGCTTGTTTGTTTGTTTGAACGCGCTAATCTCAGGAACCACTTGTCCGATTTTAAAAATTCTTTCAGTGTTGGATAGTACATTTATCGAGGAAGGCTATAGGCTATATTATCAATAACATTAGGGATCCTTACTAAAAGTCCAATTTAGAATCAAATGCGTTGGAGGGGGTTAGATACAACATGCAGTACACGTACGAAGTGTGTGTTGACAATGCCGCAGGTGCATAGAAGTTTATTTCCTATTGTCTATTAACATTGTTACAGCGCACTAGATGCCTTATCATTCTTAATTTTCCCATACAAGTAAAAAACACCCGTGTGATATTAACAACGAAGCAATCAGTACCCTCATAAGAGTTCAATTAGTATTTAAATACTTTTTATTACATTAAACCGCAAACCTAAACTATTGTTTTTTTCCTCTCTCTGTGTTTAATTTGTTTTTTTATTGCCCTTTATTTCAAGTATATATATTTTACTGACTTGAAACTTCACAGTAATATTCCTTATATTACGCAGCATGACATTTTCCGAAAATTAAATCCCATGGGTGGTTAAAACCAGGCAACAGTGGGTACTTTGTCTGCACGAGAACAGGATTTTGCATTGTTCATGCCTTCTGTGTCTCCATGGCAACGGGCATCGCGCGGCAGTGGCGTACCCACAAGGAGGGGCATGTATAATGAGCGGCGCAAGAGTGATCTGCCTGTAGACTGCCGTAGGGAAGTACGGGTACATCAGTTGTACGTTGCGTGCACGAGTCGGGAAACCATCGGTTCTATTCATTTTCTCTCCGGTACATTATACAGCATTCTAATAAATTTTCACTAAATTTTTTTATTTACCATTACTGTAAATGGGAGTTGTAGCTTAATTGTTTTCCATTAGTATAGCCGTGCGAAGCCGGGTCGGGCAGCTAGTCTATTATATGGATATTGATGGTGTATTGAAATGACAAAATAATAACAGTTTGCCTATTCATGCTTCTAAGTCACCAGTAATAATGCTTGGACTAATGCTACGCTGGCTGCGATAAATTCACTTAGCACTCCTGATATAATCTTTGAAAATAAAAAAACCATGATATTTTACAAACAGTTAAAAACTTATGTCGAACGCTTACTAGTTCACAGCATGTAGCGTTGATCACAAGAAAGGCATCTGGTACTTTGCATGGCCTAAAACGTCTGAAACAACTTCAGACGACCTGTGTTTAAAACGATATTTGGTCCAGTCTCTCATTTACTGCCATGTTCAGGCTTAGCTGTGGTATCAATGATGTGTGTGGTTGAATGCGTGTGAATATGTTTAGATTATAATTAGAAATTGTATCAATATATTTAGGAAAGTACATGTGTTTAGTTTTTTTTATAATACGTTTATACCACAAAACTTGTGTTGGTGTAGTTAAAATTTTATTATTAGATAAATTCTATTTAGTAATGTCAACTTTGTTTTAAAATTTCATTTTTAATAACTTATAGGCTAAGTTAAACAACTTGTAGCATATAAAATGTATGTTTTTAATTCAAATTTTCCTTAAAAAATTCTACTATTTTTACTTAGTTTGTATTGTATATACAAGTTTGTTTTCATCTTCTTCTGTATTGTGTTTGATTAGGTTAACTAATTTTTGTAAGTTTTTGTTTTATTATAAACATGCACTTGTAGGACATTAATGTTTTTAGTTGGAAGTCATGGCGGGCACACCTTAAAGTATATAAAGTAAGCCAATAAAATAAATAAATATATATTTTAAATTTTCCTTGAATGTTTAGTTTATTATCAATTCTAGAAGTAATACCTATTGCTCTAATGATAAATTTTCTGTATTCTATTGATGGACAATATATTTTTATGTTATTTCCCAATATTTTGTTATTATTTACAATTAAGTGCTTTACAATATAAAACCAATCGTTTGCTACGACAAAAACTAAATCACGAAATATTTGACATAGACAAGAAAGTGTCGTGTACATAGGAATTAATTAATCACATAACATATATTACATATAGCAACTTTTAATACATAAATATATTTATAACAAAAATGAAAATAAACAATTTCAATTTGAAATAAACTGTATATTTTAGTTGAGTATTAAAACAATTAAAATTATATTGTTTTGTACGTTTATAAGCGTGACAATTTTGTTAAAATATTTTATTCGGTTTTAATGCAGCAGAAATGTATTTTCTTCGTTTCACTTTTGACAAAAACACGTGGACTATACGGATCTTTGTTCCATGGACCACTCCAGTGTCTATCAGCTCACGTGATAACTTGAATATTATTGTAATGTTGATAATTTGGAAACTGTGATTTATGTGCAGCAAAGTATTATGCGAATATTAATTATTATAAATCAATGATGTTTCGGGATAGTTGTTTTGTTCACGTTTTCGCTGTTTGTTAATTTAATGTTGACAACATAAGTTTTTGAATTTTTGGATTTTAAATGTATTAATAATTGACAATAAAGATTAGGTCAGATTTAATTAGGAATGCCAACATAGCGTCGTTTGTCGGTGATGCCAATTAAATCGGCTATTCAAGTGGGCTTAAATACTCAGTAGCTGCTGCCTAATAGGTATATTAAATTATATTTTGGATCTTTACGCGTCCAAAGACATGTAAATTAGGCCTTTTTAAAGTTACAAAATTCAGAGTTAGAATATTTTTGAAGCTGAATAGCCCATAATACAAGATCATAGTGCCGCCACCATGATTTCATATATTGGTAACAGTGGTACTGACCCGAAATATATTTGTTCTTGGAGCCTAAGTGTTTATATATATAATTTAATTTTAATTAGTGAGATTTTCTCACTTATTACGAACTAGTCATATATTTGAAATACAACTATCTTGTTTTGAATAACTTGGTAGTCCTGAGCACAAAACTCGTGGCAATACCGTAGAGTTAATTTGGAGCATAAGTTATTTATTTGATATAATTGAACTTCTTATGGATTTTTTTAATAAAATGGAGTATAAAATCTTAACTTCGTTTAATTTACGGCTACATACAGTTGTTTGAGTTTAGGATTGATTGTAGTGGCATCGCTATATTTTAATTGGGACCTGTTGTTGCAATAAAATTTGTTTTAAAGATTTTTGTTACGTAAAATTTTTGTCCGTAAGAGTATTGAGGTGTAATTAGTTCAAAACTGTAAATAGTATTGTATTGCCTGTTAATTTCGAATATATATTACAGTTCAACAAAATATATTAAAACAAGTATTTTTACCAACTTCTCTTGAATCATTCAAATGTTTCCTTTGTGTATAGAGAGACAGTTATTGTGAGATGAGGAAGCTTCTTAAATTCCTTTGGTAATAAAACAAAAAAATAATACTTCATAGTACCACGTCTGATTGAAATCTCTTGGTTTTTGAAGTACCGGCTATTACTTAAAATATAACAGTTATAGAAATACAAATAATGGTTATGCTTTTTTATCTTTCGTACATATTTTTTTCTCTGATTTTCTTTTGGTTTTTGCTGTTTTAATTGTTTAAAATAAAAGTTTTTGTGAACGAAGGCACACGATGTTTAATAATATATCTTTGTTTAACACGAACTGTTACATTTTCCAACGATGATAATTTTCTTGGAAAACTAAATACTCTTCGATTACTTTAACGAACTTTGCGAGGTCTTCGAACAATACTTTACCCAAGATATGCAAATAGAGAACTATACAATAGTAGAGCAGATCCTGCAGAGATTTAAAATTGATGCGTTTCCTCTCCTTCGAAATATTCCATCTGCATTCACTTTGAAACTTCCACGACATTCTGAAAGTCATTATGGCTTATTGCCTTTAGCAAGTCAACGGAGCGATAGTATAAACAAAACAATGCAAAATAAGTTGATATTTATGGTGAAGAACGATAAATGGATTGAATATAATGTCTTTTTAATATTTGTTCAACTCACACAAATGAGTGAATTTCTAGAAAGCAAAAAATTTAACTGTAATACAACTGTCTGTTTCCGCTCGTTGTGAACAAGCTCAAAGGCTTAAAGATCACGTTAGCACGAACAAATCATGTAAGAAAAAAATATTTTTTCGGATGCTTGTGTATGTTGCTAAGGTTTCTCTCAGTCCCGAACGCCTGCAAGGAGGCAGAACACCACGCTAGCTACAGAAGAGGACTGCCTATCTCTAAGGCGCTTACGTTTTCTGATTATAATGACTTGGATGAAGCACCAGTATGCTTGGATGAAGCACCAGTATGCTTGGATGAAGCACCAGTATGCTTGGATGAAGCACCAGTCTGCTTGGGTGAAGCAATACTCTGCTTGGATGAAGCACCAGTCTGCTTGTATGAACCTAAGTATGCTTGGATGAAGCACCAATCTGCTTGTATGAAGAATCAGTATGCTTGGATGAATCACCAGGCTGCTTGGATGAATCAATACTCTGCTTGTATGAAGCACCAGTATGCTTGGATAAAACACCACTCTGCTTGGATGAAACACCACTCTGCTTGAATAAAGTACCAGTCTGCTTGGATGCGATCACAGCCTGGGAAGAGTAGCGATGTGGTTTACATTGAGAAGAGGGAAAGATGCGTTAATCACCTGGCATTTATTATATTATATCAGAGTCACACAAATTATTTATAAGAAATAAATTACACTCAATCGATAAAAAAAACGCCAGTAGTCGCTTATAGGACTATTTGTTTTATATTATGGCATGCAAAGAACCGTCCAACCACCGTGCGAGAAAATCTTCTATAATATCAAACCGGTTAAGGCGGGCTTTTTAAAAGCAGCAATTTAAAAAATTTGATATGACGTTATCACGTAAAATTACCGTCCGTAAACTGACTTTACAGTCAACCCCCCTCCCCCCTTTTTTTTAACGCGCAGTTTTGTATTCCATGTACAAACTTGACTCAGTTTTAAATATGTCGGAAGCGTTGAAGGGTTTCGTGTGATAAAAGACGCAACTGTAACGGCTGAAGTAGAAATGTCTGGCGCCGATATGCTTGTCGAGTCTGCTGTTGCGGCGAGCGCCCTAGTCCACCTGGCGCGTCCAGGCAAGGACTACTTATACACCGAGGACCTGTCAAGAGGACATTCATTATTCATCTCTTCATTAGAATATTTGTTTTTCCTTTTTGTTATCTCGGCCTTGCACGAACCTCCGCTACCGCACAGACACAATGTCATGTCCCTGGTGCGGGGACTCCTACTCACTGGCTGGTGGTTGCAGGCACCTCGAGATGTTACTGGTCGAGCAGTTAGAGGCGCGAGCCTCGTGCGAGCTGCCTGCAGTTAGCTTGCACTTCTGATCACAACTAAATGTATAATAGTTTTAAAAATTGTTAACTTAAAGGACTATACTACCGGCTTTCTTTTCAATAAATGTGCAAATATTTCAAAATTAAAGAAAAAATTAAAATGTTATTCCAGTAGGTCAAATTATTGTAATTTTTCAATTTAATTTATTGTCAAATTTACAGTGAAGTTGGTTGTTCTGGTCATAAGTGAAGGGAAAGTATTTGCAAAAAAATCCTTACTAATATTATAAATGCGAAAGTAACTCTGTCTGTCTGTCTGTTTGTCTGTTTGTTTGTTACCTTTTCCCGGCTGAACGGCTGAACGGATCGTAATGAAATTTGGCAAGGAGATAGATTATATCCTGGGGATGGACATAGGCTATCTTTTGTTTAAAAAAATAAATTTTAAACGGGTTAAAAATATATATCTTAATTTTATGTAATGTGTGTCATAGATATACAAACTGTTAGTGTCATTCCGCTATGTCTGCCGAGCAATAGCATTCAAGCCATTACGTTACGTTTTGCTATTGTAAGGAACTAAGTAGAGAGTAAGAAAAAAATAAGATCCTGACAGTTTGTAGTGTCGTCATATTTGGTTCAATTTTCAATACCGTTTTTGTATATTACAATTTAAATAGCAGAAAAAAAAATGTTTCATAGACACATAAATAGTGATTGTGTGTCATTTCTCTATGTCCACGAGGTCTCGCCGCGTCAATTTTCTCCTTGGGGCGAACCCGTCCGCTTAATTAAATAAACAGCTTTTATCGTTGAATGATTTCATGATTTATTTCATGAAAATCTGCTCTCATAAAAAAGTTAGTTTTATAGACAATCAATAGCTCTCTCTCTTTCTCTCTCTTTCTCTCTCTCTCTGATAATAAATCTATGAATCGTTACAAATTTATTTCCTTTATTTTTTTAGTTTTATTTCACTAAAAATCAATTTATACCCCTTCCTATTTTCATTTCCACATTACGAAGTTTCACTTCTTCCACGCGGAGGGACTCCACGCAATATTTTGCATGCAATTAAAAACTATTTTTTAATGATGCCAAAGAAGTATAACTGCTCACACGCACCCATTTTTTATATTTAATTTCTTCTATATAAATTTTTTCTCCCTACCAAGGGCACTCATAATTATTTTAAATTTCACGTGTATGTTTTCAATGTCATTCGACACATAATTACTGTTTGTGTATCTGTGACCTATGGTTTTCTGTTTACCCATGGCGATCGGTTGAAAGGTTTAGAAGTTGATGCGCTACAGCGCCATCTAGCGGCGAGTTAAAAAAAAAGTTAGCATAAAAACCTTCTCCATGATAAAAACACTTCGATGTGCCAACTTTCATGGCGATCGGTCAAACGGTGTAAGCGTTTATCGACGTCATACATGCCAACATCCAATTATATATATTCTTATATTTCGAAATTTTGGGGCTTTCACTTTTGCGGAAAGTGGATGTTCAGGACCTCGAATGGTTTGGAACACTCCATCTCGAAAGAATAGATATTTGAAATTCCTGAAATTGTCAAAGTTTGGGGCTTTGTTCCCAGAGGGGGGCGGGGGGTTCGAGGACCCTGAATGGCTCAAGAACACTTAAAATCGAAAGAGATAGTTTTGAAATTTTTTAAACTTTCGAAATTTTGGGGCTTTAACTACCTGTTGAGGACCCCGAATGGCTCGGAAACACTCCAAATCAAAAGAAATATAAAGGAATAAAAGAATGTAGGCATTTACTGTATTCCTATATACCATATAACGATATTGACAAATAGAAAGCTTATTACCTTCCTATGAATTATTATCTAAATATATTAATAAATAACTGTATGTTTAAGAATTTACGTACATACATAATATTAAACTTCAAACTATACTCACAAAAAAAACTAAGTGTGTTTTTGAATTTTTTTTTATTTGTTATAATGTTTAAAACATTTGTAGGATTGGTTTATATGTAAAACTGTGGTGGCCATATTCCGCTTATCCAAAGGAGTATAGAAATTAATAGAGATTTCTCTCCCTGTACACACCACAGATATTTGAATTAAGTAAAAAGAAAACATAGTCCAAAATGAAACAAAAAGTATAAATAACTACCATATTGACAAAAAAAAATTACTACTCGAATGATAATGTTAACATCCACTTGAAAATTAATAGAATTAGGTAGGTAAGAATATATATAAGAAATTAAATTAAATTAAAACATTCATAAATAAAATTATCTCACACTCAACCAAAAATAATGTTTAATATGAAATAAAGGAAGATGGCAATTACACTTAACTATTCTAATTAATAAAAAAATCAACTTTCCTGAAATAGTAAAATTCAAATTTTTCAACAATATATTACATAATTGATAAATATTTCTGGTCTTCGGTATCGGCAGCCCTAAGACTCTTGACGCTCAGCAGATAAATTATTAACACTAAACCAAAGTCCTTGCAAATAAGTAGGTACTGTAAAAAAATTACAATATTGACAAATAGAAAATATTAGTAGGCCCTACCAACCTATGAATAAATTTCGAAGAAATTTATAAGTTTAAGAATTCATGTACCAACATAATATTAAACTTGAAACTATCAACACAATAAAAACCTAAGAATGTTAGTGAAACTATTTTTTTTATTTGCCATAATACTTAAAATACACATGTTTCCAAAATGAAACAAAGTATAAATAATGACCAATTTGACAAAAAAAAATTGTACAACTCGAATGACATTGAAAACATGCACTTGAAATTTAAAAGAATTATGAGTGCCCTAGGTAGGGAGAAAATATATAAGAAGAAATTATATTTAAAAAATTGGTGCGTGTACTTAGGTACGCGCATGAGAAGTTATACTTATTTGGCATCATTAAAAAAAAGTTTTTAATTGCATGCAAAAATATTGCGTGGAGTCCCTCCGCGTGGAAGAAGTGAAACTAAGAAGTGAAACTTCGTAATGTGGAAATGAAAATAGGAAGGGGTAGAAATTGATTTTTAGTGAAATCAAACTAAAAAAATAAAGGAAATAAATTTGTAACGATTCATAGATTGATTATCAGAGAGAGAGAGAGAGAGAGAGAGAGAGAGAGAGAGAGAGAGAAAGAGAGAGCTATTGAATGTCTATAAAACTAACTTTTTTATGAGAGCAGATTTTCATGAAATAAATCATGAAATCATTCAACGATAAAAGCTGTTTATTTAATTAAGCGGACGGGTTCGCCCCAAGGAGAAAATTGACGCGGCGAGACCTCATGGACATAGAGAAATGACACACACTTACTATTTATGTGTCTATGAAACATTTTTTTTTCTGCTATTTAAATTGTAATATACAAAAACGGTATTGAAAATTGAACCAAATATGACGACACTACAAACTGTCAGGATCTTTATTTTTTTCTTGCTCTCTACTTAGTTCCTTACAATAGTAAAACGTAACGTAATGGCTTGAAAGCTATTGCTCGGCAGACATAGAGGAATGACACTAACAGTTTGTATATCTATGACACACATTGCATAAAATTAAGACATATTTTTTTAACCCGTTTAAAATTTATTTTTTTAGACAAAAGATAGCCTATGTTCATCCCCAGGATACAATCTATCTCCTTGCCAAATTTCATTACGATCCGTCCAGCCGTTCAGCCGGGAAAAGGTAACAAACAGACAGACAGACAGAGTTACTTTCGCATTTATAATATTAGTAAGGATAGAAATAAACCCGAGTTTGGCCGAAGGTGAATATTCGGGCGTGTTCGGGCAGGGGCAGAACTTGATGTACATCTTAGACTTGCCGACACGACACACCCGCCGTCCTGACGTCACCATTCCTCCTGCTGGTCGCGAGCGCCTTCTTCCCTCTCGCGGGGGCCACTGGAACTAAGGTCCGCCCCTCGCCTCTATGAGTCAAGCTTGTGGACAAGACCTCACTCATTGTCATGCCAGAGCCTGCAGGCTCCAGGAACCACCTCGTTTCATAACACATATTGATATTCATAAACTACATTTTTAATGAGTACTAAAATTCTTTCCATAGAAAACTAATCTGTGTGATAACATACTTTCAACAACATGGGCCTAATACGCTGATATACTATAGTGAATTTACCTGTTATTATTAATTTGTTTTTGAACGTAGGTGCCTTTTAAAGTCTTTTTGACAAGAAAAAATTAAAGAACATTATTGATGATGATGATGCATAGTCATGCAATTATTAACTATTTCCTCTGTCAAAAAATAATTAACTAAACTTTATCAGCAGTTCTTCGGACGAATTATAACAAATGGTGTTCATTTATCTTTTACATATCACGTATCTTTGCACTCCAAGCTCAGTATTTAATTTAAGTAAAAAACACAAACGCTTGGACAATCAAAAATTGCTTGAACATAAGCAACAATAAAAACTAGCATAAATCACCTTAATTATGAATATATAGAGCTCTGTTCTACTGCAGAAACTTTTATTTTTTGGAGAAAAGATTTTCTCAACTATTAAAATGGTACCATTAGTTGGTTAAATGTTGAAACTATAAAAAAACCGATAATAAATATTAAAATTTTATATCCATAAGAATAAAATAATATATAATATCGCTATCGAATAAAAAGTGGAGATAAGAAAGTTAATTCAACAAAATTAAGATGTCAAGTGTTAAAGAGATAATAAATATAAATACATTAAAATAATAAATAATGTATATATTTTATTATATTTTAAGGAAAAAAAACTAGACAATTTAAAGAATGTCATATCTAATACAACAAGGAAACATTTAAAGTTTAAATTCAAATGTTCCCCCCCCCCCACTCTAACCTATAGTAGTATTTCTAGCTGATTTGGCTTAAACAATGGTATGTAAAATGTGTGCATGAAAATGGAATTCTATTAGTTAAAAATTGACGTAGCTGTTAATATATTGTTTTCAGATTTTATTTTTTCTTATTAGAGTTTTCATACGAAAATTATTAACTAAAAGATTTAATTCAATACTACAATAATTGAAATGCTGACAATAAGGCCATTTACACTGCTCTACTTTTTCACAAAAAAAAGTAAAGTTAGCGAAATAAAAAACAGTTATGATTTCCTGTGTGCAAATTTTAGTTACGTTAACTTTTTGACTTTGTTGCTTGATTTCGAATCAAAACTTTCTGAGTTGAGATAAAAAAAAAAAAACGAATATTTTACATTGAAGGTATACGTACGGAAGTAAAATACGTTTTTGCACTCAAAATATATTTTTATGAAAGCTCATAAATAACACAACCAAAATATATAAATAAAAACTTTTGCACTTAGTAGCCTACTATAACTTTTTTCGCTCAAGCTGTTATTAAATACCGTTGGCTCTAAGCCATAAAACGTATAAAAATACCATTTAATAGAACTTTCCATTAATTTACAATATGGTTTTATTATTATTATTTACAGCTATTTTCAATAGAAAATAATACCGTAATGCTAAGTTTTAACATAAGAGAGTAAGCACAAGGTATTTTAAGTGGTTTCAAAGTTAAAAGGTAATTATATTACGAAAACATGCGTTTGAAAACAGAAAAAAAACAAGTCTTTAAAAATTTTCTTTGCTTTAATGAGAAATAAATTGCTCTAAAATGGAAGATTTTTTCAGAATTTTTTTTTTCAGTATTTAATTAATAAGCATCAGTAACAAATTATTTTTCTGATAATTTCCAGTCAACAATTTTATTTGTAATGACGTACCTGTTTAGCAGAGTTAACCAAATTTCCTTCAGAATAGCATGTGTGGTTTTAATTATTCAATGGAATTGAATAACTTCTTATTACATCTTATTTCACCAATGACAGGCCAGTTAGTATTTATTTAATAATAGTTCCCCTGCCCACAGAGCCAAACGCAGGCTCACCGCTGAAGGCCCACTTCACTGCTGCCTGCGGAACATGGGCATGATAGAATACTTTTAAAGAATCACATTTTGGGTCATAGAATAAAATTAAAGTGCCGAACAGGACTTTGTTTTATCTTGGTCGCTGCTCTTATGAACGGCAAATTGCGTAGCGAATCGAAGAGACGGGCCAAACATAGCGTGTTGACAGTAGCGGGAATAAGTCATCAATAAATAATAAGTAGTTAAGACATAACTTCTGAAAGCACCGGGCAGTTGTGTTGTCATTTTGCACCTGGTGAGAGGAGTTACGTATACGGAAATGTGTTGAGGGCGTGATAGTTTCATGTGGATATGGGGATCCCCAATGGAAATTAGGTCATCACATATTTCAAATTTAATTCCGGGACAATACGTAAAGAATACGTGAAACCTGCGAATGAACAACAGGTGGCTCGTGGAAGACCTCGTGCAGCACTATGCCTGTGTAGCAAGCAGCTCGGTGTAACTGCAGCACCTCGTGCTGCCCGGCTGCCTGTGCACGTGCTACCGCCTGTGGACTTCTCTCTGCCACAGCGAGTGCCAACTCGTCTGTGCTACCGGGGCGAGTTGCGAGCTTCAATCATTTACGCCGCGGCTCAGGCGATCTGTTCATTCCTGTTCTGTGAAAGGTCATATTATTTTGAAGTTGCACGACATCAATGTTATCTTTGAAAGATTTGTGCAATGGGAGTGCATGACTTGATGTAAGCTTTTGGACATACACCATTGCTAAACACATGTATGTCTGTAGAAGAAAACTACAAAAAACAAAAATGACAAAAACACAAATTAAGCAAAAAATTGCTGTTGTCAGGATATAAACACCACACAATACTCCACAACAGGAATATGGTCAACAAACAAAGAAAAACAAAGAAAGATGGACTAACAGAACGAAAAAATTCCCACAAATGATGACAGCACAAAAAAAATACAAAACCCAAAAAATTCAGCACAACAGTTGAAACGAGACAAAAACACAGCAAAACGAAAAGACGAAACAAACACAATAGTTTTCCAAAAACATAAGAGAACGAAAAAAAACCCACAAATGTTGACAGCACACAAATTTTGAACCCAAAAAAAAAAAATTCAGCACAACAGTCAAAACGAGACAAAATCACGACAAAACGAAAAGACGAAAAAAACACAACAGTTTTCTAAAACAGAAACAAGCGACGTTTCGGGAACTGCAATCTGCTCCCGTCCTCAGGCAGAGACGCACATGGTACGAAAACACAGGTGTGACTCAAGCACACAGTCGCACCTGTGTTTTCGTACCATGTGCGTCTCTGCCTGAGGACGGGAGCAGATTGCAGTTCCCGAAACGTCGCTTGTTTCTGTTTGTGTTTTTTCGTCTTTTCGTTTTGTCGTGTTTTTGTCTCGTTTTGACTGTTGCGCTGAATTTTTTTTGGGTTCAAAATTTTTGTGCTGTCATCATTTGTGGGTTTTTTTTCGTTCTCTTCTGTATTTGGAAAACAATTGTGTTTGTTTCGTCTTTTCGTTTTGCTGTGTTTTTGTCTCGTTTCAACTGTTGTGCTGAATTTATTGGGTTTTGTATTTTTTTGTGCTGTCATCATTTGTGGGAGTTTTATCGTTCTGTTAGTCCATCTTTCTTTGTTTTTCTTTGTTTGTTGACCATATTCCTGTTGTGGAGTATTGTGTGGTGTTTATATCCTACAACAGCAATTTTTTGCTTAATTTGTGTTTTTGTCATTTTTGTTTTTTGTAGTTTTCTTCTACAGACATACATGTGCTTAGCAATGGCGTATGTCCAAAAGCTTACATAAAGTCACGACATTAATGCCTACGACTTCTATTAAATATTTTTGTATGTTATTTTGAATTTAAATTTATTTATAATTTTGAGAATCAACATGTATTTGTTAAATTTTATTTTTAAAAATTTTATAAGTGTGTTGTAGCAGGTATATCGAAGGTCCTTTGAATATTCGTGTTTTTAAAAAGGCTATTTTATTTGAAAAGCTTATTAATAACGTTACTTGTAATTTAAATATGTATGAAGGCCCTAAATTGTACTTTATAGTGATTGTTATAACGCGAGGACCATTGTGTACAGAGAGACATAATATCTTATTGTTTAGTCAAAGTAAGTTGTTCATTCACCTTAGATATTCTTCGTTTGCTGTCATTGATCTCCTGCTTCGTGTAACTGCAGAGCAAGCCGATACCTACGAGTTGAATGAATAGCTGACTCTATGTTGATATTAATGTTCTTGTGAAGCTTATCCAATAATAATGCAGAATTTTTGTCTCATGAATAGCTTGTTAACAAATACAAATTCTTCTAGAACATTTTACCTCGCTCTATGTTTTCTATAAAAGAAATACCGTCACCAATCTCCCAGCACACTGTCCCCGCAACATACATGTAACCATATATGCATACATACATACATACATATCGGCGTACTATTCTGTTGTTAACTGCTCAAAGGGCGAACAAATCTGTAAAGTACGCCAACTTGGAGACATTAGTGACAACTATTGTAAAATTATTATAAAGTTTCTCACTAACGTTCAGTAAGGCAAGAGAAATGAGATGAAGACACAGGAACTGGGAAAGAACCGGTCACAAACATTGGTAACGACCGTCCCAGTATTCGCTCGTGGTAACATGGTGATACTGCGTTACCCGTGGTAACATGGTGATGCTGCGTTACCCGTGGTAACATGGTGATGCTGCGTTACCCGTGGTAACATGGTGATACTGCGTCACCCGTGGTAACATGGTGATACTGCGTTACCCGTGGTAACATGGCGATACTGCGTTACCCGTGGTAACATGGTGAAACTGCGTTACCCGTGGTAACATGGTGATACTGCGTTACCCGTGGTAACATGGTGATACTGCGTTACCCGTGGTAACATGGTGATAATGCGTTACCCGTGGTAACATGGTGATACTGCGTTACCCGTGGTAACATGGCGATACTGCGTTACCCGTGGTAACATGGTGATACTGCGTCACCCGTGGTAACATGGTGCTACTGCGTCACCCGTGGTAACATGGTGATACTGCGTTACCCGTGGTAACATGGCGATACTGCGTTACCCGTGGTAACATGGTGAAACTGCGTTACCCGTGGTAACATGGTGATACTGCGTTACCCGTGGTAACATGGTGATAATGCGTTACCCGTGGTAACATGGCGATACTGCGTTACCCGTGGTAACATGGCGATACTGCGTTACCCGTGGTAACATGGTGATGCTGCGTTACCCGTGGTAACATGGTGATACTGCGTCACCCATGGTAACATGGTGATACTGCGTCACCCGTGGTAACATGGTGATACTGCATTACCCGTGGTAACATGGCGATACTGCGTCACCACGGAGAACAGGAGTAAGCACTCGTGAACTGGGACTGCAACCTGTGTGTTTCTCGTGACGCGAGTCAGTTCTGTCAACACGCCATCTTGACCTGCAGACCTGCAGAGCTACTTCATGTAAGTCATACTAGGTTGTTACTGCTTTCCTACAACACATGCCATCAAGTAAAGTCGGGTTGGACACGACTTACGAATGTTATAGAATATATGTACTTATTAAATATATAAATGATTAGGGTAATTAAATGTCCATAATTTAACAATTCAAACTTTTAAAACTTTTACACATAATATAATGAGTGGTACTGGAAAATATTTTTTTTCAAGTTAACGTAATAGAAAATTAAGAAAAAAAATCGGTTTCTTTTCCAATATAAAATGGTAAAACCTTTGTGACACTACAAACATCTAGTAGGCATGTTTTAAGTATTAACGAAACATTTTGCAGTGCTATGCTGCAAACGGTTCATAATGCAGCACTCATGCGCACATCTAAGTTCATTGAATGTTTTCGGCAATGGTTGTTTATAAACAGGATCTTTGTTGTAACTTTATAAATAGAGACACATGTATAATATCAGGGGCTCTAGGGCATGACAATAAGGGCAACTAATCGTACCCCACTCGTCCAATTCAGTCATGTGAAAGCTCTTCATTTAAGTAACTATAACCATCTAATGTCCAATGAGGTGGCTCCACCTTGAGGAAAAACAAAATTTTTTGCTTTCATCACTCAGATGTGGAAATAACCATATGTGAAACAAGTCCAGGTAAACTTACTTTTTATCATTTCCTCAGTAAAAAAAAATATTTTACATACCCTTTTGATGGTGACATCGCACATATTTGGTGACTATCTCCAACCTCACAACTGCATTAGAAATACAAATTACTACAACTTCAAGTCATTCTTTTGTGCGTTTGCACACGATGAAAGTTTACCATGCATGAAGTAAACTAAGAAAAAAGGGGGTTGTCTGCAAAGTCGGTTTACGGACGATAATTTTACGTTATAACGTCATAAGAAAACAGTGATGAAAAATTGCATACTTTTTAATTTAAAAATATTATTTACAGTTTTTTAAATTTAATTTAAATAATTTGTGCAAAAATTATCATGAACAATTAGTTATAGAAATAAACTGAAATCAAATCAATGTGAATAAATTGTTAATTTGAAATGACGAAATTGGACAAATAAATCAAATGTTTTAAATTGCTGCCTTTAAATGCCCGCCTTAACCTGTCTGATATTATAGAATATTTTCTCGCATAGTGGTTTGCCGGTTCTTGCACGCTCGGCTCAGGCGGAACGTGACAATGAGTCATGCTTTTTTCGTGCGTGCAGCCGGGGTTCATCGATTTATAAGACGTTATCAGGTCAAATTTCTAGTAATGCAATGAAGTTACGTAATCTCGTTTGAGAGGCTCCGGGGTCGCAGCTGCGCCCGCCCACAGCAGTGGCCGCGCTGCTGGTAGCCTGAGGACGTGAGGCACTCGCTCGCCATCTGCCGTCGGAACTGCCAACTAGCAGCGGGTGCCAGCGCACACTCGGGCCTCCTTACCACAGCAGGAGGCCACACACGCGTGCGTGTTCATTGGCTGCTGCTGCTACCGTTAACCTTCTCTCTAGGCTGCTCATCATTCGGTACATATTGTTCCTAGGGCTTTCTCCATAGCTACAGACCCGGGAAAATTCGCGGATTCATTTCACGACAGCCTGAAATTCAAATAGTTTATACCTCAGTGCTGCCTCTACTATTGGCTCACAACTCACCTGGACGACTCTGGGCCGGTGAGAAACACTCAACCGAAGCTGTATCGAATCACAGGCCGCTACGTTGGGATACCTCCACAAGACAGCAGCCAATGAGAGGGTGACAATTGACCGAGTGTACCTAGAACTATAAAGTTAATACTAGAGGTCACTGAACCCGCGAATTTTTCCGGTCCCTATCCATGGCTCGTTGTCTTCCATGGCGGGTCAAACAACAGTGATTTTATGACAAGGGACACCTAGGGTACAACATTTTGAATTATATTATGTCACCAATAAACGGAAATTTTAAAACAATCTACATATTTCTTCTGCTTCAGGCATTTATTTCAATTCCAAATAAATTGTTTGCGGGTTTCTGTATTATAAATAGAATCACATGCTTGCAATCATGTTAATTAAAAGAATAAACAAATCTTGTATAAAATGCAGCCAATGAACACGGTTCTCTGTATTAGCTAATCACTTAAAAATAATTTACACTGCGCAGTAGATTCTAAGCTGAAATTCTACATTTAGTTAATAAGGAAGGTAAATATATTGATCGAAGTCTTTTTTGAACAGTCACTAATTGCTTTTTGGTTTTTGAATTAAGACTACGAAAAAATAATGCTGATCCCCGGCATGGCCTCAACTATAAAGCCAAGAAACAATTTGCACGACCAGATTGGTTGTACTACACTGGATGCCAAGAATCAAAACTTTAACACATCCGGGTCAATGTCATGATGCCGAGAGTTGGCCATTTAAGGCAAGAACAAATCGCAGTCGGCTGCAGGCAGATCTGATCAGCTATTCGGAAAGCGAGGAGATAGATAGACGCAACTCAAGACATATCGTGCTATTAGCTCCATAACTCAGCCAGTGCAGTGCAAGCAAGCGCACTTACAAAGGGGGGAGGGGAGGGTCTCCCCCAATGCCTCCTTCGGCCTGAGCCTGATATTAAAATCACAACCCGTTTATTAAAGCAGGGCGATTGCGCATTCCACAAGGCTCCCCCCACCACTTCATTCTCGGAGAGTGTCGCTTTAGGGAGGGGCAGAATTTAATAACAGTGATGCTGAGAAACTGGTGTCTCCTTGGGCGACCGCCGGGGAAAATACAGTCTGTGCCAACAGCTGCCAACCCAGTAGCAACCAACTGCGTGCTACCGTGACGCTGCAACGATGCATTAAGGAATAGTCGGTGGACATTTGCATTTGTCACCGAGCTTCTTCTGGCGTGAGCGTCATCCTTTACTTCTGTTAGTCTGTTCAGTGCATGGACGCACATTTATACTGTGTTTTCATTACTGGTGACTTTTGTGCAAATCGTTGGTTAATCGCTTGGTAAATGGGAACTCTTTTATCTTATATGTAATTTTTAATACCAAAAAAATGCTGATCGTTTATATGGGAACTGTCCTCCATTATTTTGAGTGCTGACCATTTTGAAGGCTCTGTTTTTAAAGTTGGATGTTAGAAATTGTTTCATATAGTTTGCTCGCAGCTTCTCACTAGACGTGAACTATGGAGTCTGCCCCCTGGCAGATGTGAGCCAGATGTGAGCCATATTAGAGGATTTAACAGAATACTGAAGTGTAATTGTTTATCCTGCACGTTGAGCTTCATGCAATTTATATGTTGAATAAATGTCGTTGTTACTGTCAACGCACAATCTCGCTAATATTTTTTTTAATAATGTTGAAGGTCTTCCCCCGGATTTCCCCATTAAGTTATTATAAACATGCAGGAAAAATATCTACGGTTGTCCTTTATTTTATAACTCTACACAATAGCTAACCAGGATCTTAATAAAGACTTACCTCTCATTAACTGCATTAAATCTGTCACTCCAGGTTTAATAACGCGTGCATTATTTTGGTATATATATCTCATAATTTTTGCTTACAGGAAATTAATACGTAATTTTTTTTATTTAAATGATAATTTTATAACTTTATGCCGTGGTAAAATGGAAATTACTAAGCTTAACTTCCCGTCGACATCTAAATAATCAGAGAAGATAAAGGTATGGTGAGATTCTAACGGATCATTGAAGAAATGAAAGGGAGGAGGAAACAGGAGTCCTCTGAGAAAACCCACCGACAACCAGCTCACCGCGATCAGACGCGGAACGCCTTCGTGTTGGTTGAGTGATCTGAGCACTCACCTGCTCCTGCCGTGTCTCAGCGCGAGCCTGGGGGTCACAGCCCCATCATCCTGGAGCTGCGTGCCGACATATCCGGCAGTCCCGAAGTGGTGGCACCCGCACCTTCCTGCATTATGTTGACTATGTTGTCGTGTAATTTTGCTAGTGACTATAATATTTCAATACAGCTATTGGTTCCTAAATTGATTAAAAAATTGGATAAATCTTTACTTAATTGATTTGAAAACTTTTAAGCCACATCTAACAATTATACCATTCCAGCAAGTATTAAGAGTATATATGTGTAAAGTTTTAAAATAATATTTTTTTCATTTATCATTGTTGTAAAACACGTTTGGAAATGTATATTTCTCATACACTAATATTAATTTTGTTTTCGCACAAAATTAAAAAAAAATTGTAATTGTTAATTTTTAAATTTTATTACAAAAAAAAATATTTCTCCGATACAGAAAATATACAACCATGTGTTCTGTAGTGACATTTTATAATTTAACCAAGGTCATATTTATACCTCCTGTCATATGCTGTTTTAGTTTCTATTCAATAGAGTTTTTATGTCTTTTGTTATGTTGACTCACACGTTGACACTTCACCAGGCCAGAGACAGTGGAGTGTCTGCCGTCACGGACAAGGTCGAGCAAGTACTCGAACTGTGCGAGCGTTCATAGCGGGTCATTCCGAAGAGCGTTTGTCTTCATAGCGGGTCCCGGGACCAGGACGAGCGCCCCGTGACAAGCCCCTAACTACTCGCCGCCGGGCGGAAACCCTTTAAAACACGGATATCATTAATCACTCCCCCCCCCCCCCGGGCTAACAGTCGGGGAGCAGGGATTCTCCCGCGCCGCAGCAGGGACGATGTGAAATACCCCCGTGTCTCCGTGTCTCCGTGTCTCCGTGTCTCCGTGTCCTGAGCGCCGTGCGGAGCCACGTGACTTCTCTAGTCTCCCGAGTCGCTGCACCTGCGGCGAGGGGCGTCCTGTCCGTCCTGTCCACTCTGTCCGTCCTGTCCACTCTGTCCGTCCTGTCCACTCTGTCCGTCCTGTTCCTTGCGCGGTTTCCCTCCGCATCTACCACGACTGCTCCAAGTTCACACGCATGCCTAACATTATGTAGACTGGTTATCATAGTTCTTTATGCATTATAGCTTTCAGATACATACGTTTATTAATACTAAGCACTAGCTGTCAATTCTGTCTTTCATGGGTTTTATTTTTTATATGTACGATATTTAGTTTTTTCTTGAAGGTAATATTAATAAACCATAAAGACATTCCTTTCTTTTCATGACAGAAATGCCAGCTTATAACCAATATATACTAATATTATAAAGCTGAAGAGTTTGTTTGTTTGTTTGAACGCGCTAATCCCAGGAACCATTGGTCCGAAGGCTATAGGCTAAATTATAGATATTATCAATAACATTAGGGATCCTTACTAAAAGTCCAATTTAGAATCAAATGCGTTGGAGGGGGTTAGATACAACATGCAGTACACGTATGAAGTGTGTGTTGACAATGCCGCAGGCGCTAGAAGTATATTTCCTATTGCCTATTAACATTGTTGCCACGCACTAGATGCCTTATCATTCATAATTTTCCCATACAAGTAAAAACACCCGTGTGATATTAACAACGAAGCAATCAGTACCCTCATAAGTGTTCAATTAGTATTTAAATACTTTTTATCACTTTAAATCGCAAACCTAAACTATTGTTTTTTTCCTCTCTCTGTTTAATTTGATTTTTATTGCCCTTTTTTTCAAGTATATATATTTTACAGACTTGAAACTTCACAGTAATGTTCCTTATGTTACGCAGCATGACATTTTCCGAAAATTAGATCCCATGGGTGGTTAAAACCAGGCAACAGTGGGTACTTTGTCTGCACGAGAACAGGAATTTGCATTGTTCATGCCTTCTGCGTCTCCATGGCAACGGGCATCGCGCGGCAGTGGCGTACCCACAAGGAGGGGCATGTATAATGAGCGGCGCAAGAGTGATCTGCCTGTAGACTGCCGTAGCGAAGTACGGGTACATCAGTTGTACATTGCGTGCACGAGTCGGGAAACCATCGGTGCTTTTCATTTTCTCTCCGGTACATTATACAGCATTGTAATAAATTTTTACTGAATTTTTTCTATTTACCATTACTGTAAATGGGAGATGTGGCTTAATTTTTTTTCCATTAGTATAGCCGTGCGAAGCCGGGTCGGGCAACTAGTTTTATAATAAATACACGAACATTCAATCTTATCGTGGTTCCGCAAGTAACAGTTATTTATTATGCAAACATATATTACAATAAATTTTGTAACCAAGTCAAATTAATCCAACAAACTGCCCGGACATGGATATACGTCAACTTTTTTAAGTTCAATGGAATTCAAATGTTAGCCAATATTCAATAATTTGGAATTTTTAGTCTCTCTTTTTGTAGCTCAAGCTTATTTATTCTTTTAGTTTTCTAATGGACAAAATTGTTAAGTCTAATTAATTTTTTAAGTCATGAGACATAAATTCTTTAGCGAATTTGAATGTAATTTCGAAAAAAAATCAACTTATATACTTGATTAACATAGAGAGTATATATATATAAATAGTATGTTGGCATGTATGACGTTAATAAACTACGACACCGTTTGACCGAGCGTCACGAAAATTGGCACTTCGAAGTGTTTTTTTATGGAGAAGGTTTTAACGCTATCCATTTTGTTATAAGAATTATTGTAATATAGAATATAAATGAGGTGTTTTGTTATTTAAACAATTTTAAGTGGTGCATGGTTTGTTAGTTATTTGGGAATTGGTATTTAAGAAGATGCAAATATGTTATGATGTTTACAAACTAATTCTGATCAAAAATACAAACGTATTATCATAAGCTGAACAATTACTAAATATTAAATTTCATCAATATTGTTTGAGCAATAGGCAAGGTAAAAAGGATCCACAAACATCTTTAAACACGTACACACCCACAAACACGCGGTAAGTTAATTTCATAGGCATACTTCGCTTCTGAAAATCGACTTAAATGTAACTCAAACTCTTTGTGAACTAAAAGGCATTATAAAAATCTTTCTAATCAGCTGACCCACGTGAAATTCTAAGTTTCTTAAAATAATTTGAAAAAAATAAAGACTTATACATTCTTAAAAATAAAAATACAAAATTATATTGAGACCTTTCTTGGCAGTAAATATCATAGAATTAATGTTGGTTTTTTTTTAACAGAATCATAAATCATTAAATTCATTATTTGAGATGAAATGTTAGTTTATTTTTTATTTTTTAATGATGTTTAATTTCTAAGAACTGTTATTAATATTGGAAAATACATTTTCGACTAAGGATAGGCAGTTAAAATGGACAATAATTAGTGAACTGATATTATTTTTAATATCTCATACGGAATTGAACTAAACCACTGGTACAACACTGTGTTAGCAATCTCGGAAGCGCAGGGAAGGACACGAGCGGCGCCGTGACCTTGAGAGTTGTAGGAATGGCCGATAGGGGCGCGCCCGGCGCGCATGCAATTTCCTCTTTTAAAGCGAATGAAATTCCTCCCATAGCTGCACTCGTTCTTCCCCGCTGGAACACGAGGCGGCAGTCCCCCCCCCCCCCCCAACACCCGCACAGAAACTTCCTTCGCCGCTCCGGGGGACTTCAGCGCCGGCGGGAAATTAAACCCCCCGCGGAAACCTCACACGATTCCAATCCTCGCGTTCTCACGGCCAATTAAAAACGAATTAACAGCGCGATATGAAACTCGTATGCCTGCATCGCTGAACAGTTAAAAACCGGGTAAAGAATATACAGGCAACCCCAAAATACCACGAGGAAATTGTCTATTTATGATGGTTTCTTGAGAAATATTGAATGAAAATTTTTTATAGAGTCATATGACACAAAACTAATTACGAATATAAGATATTTGACATTAATACGTAAAACGTTTTTTTAACACGCTTTTATTAGCTTCAGCTGTATGAATGTATGAATGGACTATGTAATAAAATATTTCCATTCAATTTTTCCAACTTTTCGACGTCCAAATGTGTTGAAATTTTGAATACATATAATGAACCTATGACAATACAATATTTTGATAACTGAAAACCTTAACGATAAAAAAAGGGGGTTTCCGTATGGTTAAAAAACCACTTATTTTGAGCTATGGGTTATTGTGTATCCATGAGGTCGGGCATGGTGGGAAATTGGCCAGGGGTTGACTGTTACACTGGAGGGGTGGTGGGGTGGAGGGTTGTGTTTAAAGGCCCAAAATATCGAAAATAGTAAAGGTCAAAGCTTTTTCGATTTGTAGTGTTTCCGATCCAAAAAAAAAAACGGTTTATAGTGGAAAAAGTGTTTGGGGTAGGACTTTCTCCCCCTCGGAAGGGAGGGGTGGGAATCATAATGCCCCCAAATTTCGAAAATTTCAAAAATATATTCATTTATATTGTTACGAACGCGAGAGAGCAGACCACGATGCCAGATTCGTAGCTGACTGGCGGCCCAGAACGGCCACATGCGGTCCGCTGACGTGGCGCAGGACACGCGCGCCTGGCCGGATTACCCCTCCCCCCTCCTGCCGCGGCACCGATATCTATCGCTGAGCGGCCTGGGGAATTCCACGTACCGTGGCGTGAGCGAGAGACACTATTCTCGACTGTTTGGGCGTCGGATCTGCGCGGAATGACTTGATTCGTCACAGCCACTCTCGTCGGTTCGAGAAGGGCATCAAAGACTACTTAAGCAATGACACCGGCCTGGCAGTAGTTCGGCGACGGAGATTTTGGTGTCGAGTTCCATGAGTAGTGCGGCGAGAGTTCCGCGACAGATCTGAGTTAGTTTACGGACGATAATTTTACGTGATAACGTCATAAGAAAAGATTGATGAAGAATTGCATACTTTTTAATTTTCAAATATTATTTACAATTTTTGAAAATTTAATTTAAATAATTTGTTTAAATATAATCACGAACAATTAGTTATAGAAATAAACTGAAATCAATTCAATGTCAATAAATTGTTAATTTGAAATGACTAAATTGGTCAAATAAATCAAATTTTTTTAAATTGCTGCTTTTAAAGAGCCCACCCTAACCTGTTTGATATTATAGAAGATTTTTCTCGCACGGTGGTTGGCCGGTTCTTGCACGCTCGGCTCAGGCGGAACGTGACAATGAGTCATGCTTTTTCGTGCGTGCAGCCGGCGTTCATCGATTTCTGAGACGTTATCACGTCAAAACACATGTTGCTGAGGGACGTGCATGGGCCCGGAGAGACACGGCTCCAACTGAGCAGGCGGGCGTGAGGGTCGACTCCACTGGGCGAGAGAACGAGACATCCTGCGGCGCGTGTCTCTCTTCGAGTTGCGAAACACCCTGTGCCAGGCAGTCGCCGGTTGAGCTGCGCGAAGGGCAACTTATTCGGTACACTGTGTTGTAAGTCCTTGGCCACGAAGGTCGCGTGAAACAAACGCCACATCGGCTTGCTGTGCCCCTGGCGACGGTAGCAAACCGCAGTACGGTACTGAGACCCTTCTTGCTATATGTTTGCCAGACTCTCCAGAAGTAGACTGCCTTAAGGCCTGAATAACTTTATACATATTTTAACTCAGATGTTTTCCTCTTTGAGTTTTCATGTTCATTTGATCGTAATTTTATTTATAGAACTGATATAGAAAATATGATTAAAATAAAATTGTAGATATATGTTTCATTTTTTATACTTTTTGAATAAATTGAGATATTTTATCGACGTAGTTGTGTTTGAAATATGTCTTGTTATTGTTTTGACAATTTATTAACAGCATACGGCACAATCTGCATTATTATGAAGAAGAATGTTTGCACTTACAATGTCTCCGTCAGTACACTCTGTAACAGTGCAAAAAGTGCAGGTTTGAACAAATGCTTCAAGGTTCTCGCCGCCCCACCCTCGCCGGACAGGCTGTTCTCCGAGGAGCGCTGCGAGCTGACGAAGAGTCCCCGATGAGCCATTAGGCCCTCCGTCTTGGCGCGCACGGCCGGGGGTTAGGCCAGACCACAGCCGGCTCCTCTACACTAGAGTCGGGCTACACTAGCTGGTCCTGTGCAACATCTGCTCACGAAATACAGTCAAGTATTTGATTTAAAACCACGCTTTTTTTATTTTTCATTTGTTTTAACGACAAAAATCTCAAATGCCTCTACATGCACAGTGATAGTGTATTATTCAATAATGTCTCATAGACTATAGTCAGAACACCGATGTTGTGGGATGAAGTGTATCCGCCCCCCTCCCAACTGATTGCCGTTTCGGCGATATTCTGCATATCGCCTTTGAACCCTGGGAGGTAGACTTCCGTTGCGACTTAAGCCTGAGGTATAGACCACCCGATGTACGGCAGAAAAAGATGTGCCGCAGGGCAGATGTGCCCAGGAAGTGACGTCATAGGAAGTTCGCTGAGCGTGTGTACATAAGGGCCTCGACTGAGAGCTCCAGGCGCACTCCGCCTGCGAGGGGAAGCCAGTAGAGCCTCTACCGGCCCGAAGCTCCTACTCTACTTGCACGTCGCCACCACGGATAAGAAGGAATGCCAACCAGAGGCTTAGTCGAAATTGGACTTAGAGTTAACGCAAACAGGTGGAGTTTGGTGATAGAATAGTGCCAGGTTATAGCCCAGCAGCCCCAGGTGGAAAATATTCTTAGTCCGGGATGATCTTCAACGTTTAACTATTCGTAGTTTGACTTGTGAATTTCCGAAAAGTTAACAACGTTGGAACTTTACAAAAATGTATCTATGGCTTATGATGGCTACTGGCATGTCTGGTCGTTGAGAAGGGCGGTGGTCGGTGTGGCAGTTGTTGTGTCATTTCTTACTTCGGACTTAGACTCTTCAGGCCCGGCACCAGGAGGCTACGTTCAGTTACGTAGCTTACGTAGTCGGAGTGACGGTTACACGGATCGAGAGAGTGCGACTGAGTGGCACGAGACTGTGTGTGTGGACAAGAGCGAGGTAAGGGGTGAACCACTGTTGATCCTAGCTCCAGTGAGGAGTGCGATCTGTGGGACTTGACAGACATTGAGTGACTTGAGAATAAACATTTTTAATTGCCAGTGACTGGTGGTCAGACTTCATTTAGTACAATTATTTATTAGTAATGTAAAACTAGTAATTAATAAACCTGTGATGAAACTAAATTGGGCTATCCCTTACGAACCCAGTTCTCCCCAACATAGATCGTAACATTTTGTTGTCCTATTTAAGAGATTTAGTGTACAATTTTTTAAACTCAAATTTATAAAAATTGTGAAAATTGGACAGAAGGAATAAATTATTTGATGTGTTATGCATATTAGTTTATTATGTTATAACATATTTTGGGATTATTAAAACATTTTTAATTTTCATGATATGGCTTAAAATAACTAAAACCTTTATTTTAAAAAATTAAATTCTAATAACTTTTTATATATAAATAACTCCTCAAGAATAGTACAGCTATAAATACAAATTTTTAAAAATTGGTTGTCTGTAAAGTCGGTTTACGGACGATAGTTTAACGTGACAACGTCATAACAAAACATTGATAAAATGATTGATCCAGAACAAAAGGAAATATCATATTCGGCCTGAGACTGAGCCGTAATAGGTTTTTGCAACCAAACCATTTAGGAATTAAAAATATTATATTCTTTGAGGAATTATTGTTTTTTAAATTTTTCTATCTTTTGTATGATAAAATCTACCTCTGCATACTTTTATGAATAAAATTGAATCATTTTTATTGAATTATCACTATTTTGTATGGATACAAAGGAGTGAAATTAAATGTACAATTTAATTAATAAAGTTATTTTTATTTTCATTCATTATTCAAATATATTTATTACTTTTGAAATGTTACGTGCGCCGTATTTACTTTTACAAGTTAAAAAAAAAAATTTCGCACCTGCCGGGACTCGAACTCACAACCTTTCGTTTAAAAAAAAGCACCGCTGACCGCTCAGCCACGAGACCACTTTTTATAATTTATAGTTTGAGATGCTATATATATCTTTATAAAATTTTTGTTCACGGTAAGGGAATAATATTATTTCGTTTTAATAACTCGATTTTATAACAAATACGCATCCCAAATACACCAAAGTTATTTATAAGGCGTTACAATATTTTTTAAAACATTGTGCAAAAGATCCCGGTTGTAATTTGAATTATTATGTGTAACTGTAAAACACCATTGTTGGTTCAAAATGTATTTGAATATTCAACATTACTTTTAAATAACTGTACCAATTGTGCTGAAAATCGGTGGACGATAGTTAAATTACATAATATTAATAATTCAAACGACGAAAATATGGTTGAAAAGTCAAATCGATGGTCGTTCCAATCGAGTGGAAGAGAGATGCCGCGCATGCGTACAATGAGCATGAAGAGCTATGCCGCGCATGCGTACAATGAGCAAGTAGGACACATCCGTAGTGGGACATCCGTAGTGGGACACTTTTTCGTGCGTGCAGCCGGCGTTCATCGATTTATTAGACGTTGTCACGTCAAAAAAATTATGCTTATTTATAGAATCATCGTCTGCGCTATTTGATTTTTTTCAAAAATCACACTAAAATACTTTCAAAATATGGAAACTTGCTAAATATGTCTATTTTTCTTTATCTTCAAATATCTATGTGTAGACGATAACTACAGCTGGACAATTTCAGCATAGCCTAATTTATTTTGTTACATAATTGATAAGATTAGTTGAAATATTAAAAAGGATACAGTAATTTCTACAGAGAGTCTGAATTATCTTTAAGTTGAATACAGTAAAATTGTTTTTCAGCAACTTTCGTCGATATTCAAATACCGTACAAGCATTCGTTATAGGAAAACAGGACTCAGCATAATTTCACTCAATAAGGAAATGATACGTTTATTCAGAAGTCCTTTACAGAACTTCTTGATACTTATATATTTATGCTGACTTTTAATTTGAATGCTATGCCCTTCTGAGTATTACGAATGAGGGCAAAAGAGTAAACTCCAAAGCATCTCTCGCACAGGCACAGTCTGCTATTTCATTTTAACGTCGCGCAGTAGGAAACATTTTCCCTGCTCGGCTCAGGGAACCAAGAACTTGATTGTGAGTTCTGAGAGACGCAAGATGAATGAGAGCCCGCGCACAGAGCCGCGTACCTGTACAGAAGAGGAGCGGCCAGGCGGGAGGGTAGTTTCCAGCAGACCAGCAGTTGGAGAGCCCTCGAATGCCGGCAGGCAGCCTCTATTTCCGCGCATTACCTTCTCAAATGTTAATTTCAAAGAACTTTTCAACAATCGATCTCTTTTTGCGCGGGGGAAGAAAATAAATAATTTTCTGCACTTTGAAGGATTTTGTTTGCATCGCGAAGGAAACGGAATCTATTTGTTTGATTTGGAAGGGGGCAAGTATGCGGACATATTAATTATCTACGTCAAAGCACTTTCAGAGACAAATTTCCCATCTTTCTTTGAAGAATTTTTGCGAATATCTGGGGAAGAGAATATAAAAAATTAATTCAACCGTCATATTTTTCACCGTAATTTTATTTATGTTCCTAAAGCTCTGCACATTTAAGAAATACATTTCTCGCTAATCCTGCAGCACGACATGTTTTCGTGAGTGTTTTAACACGGATACGTTACCACTCCAGGTTAAAGTATGATGTTAGTTTTAGACGTAATATTTAAACTATATTTGACTTTTGGAAAGCAACCTTAAATATTTACTTAAACCTTTTACAATAGTTTTGATAGGGCCTAAATTTCATGTCCCATAATAAATACAGTTTAAAATTGTTATTTATAATGAAGTTTTTGTCCATTTTATAGAAACATGTATTTGACATGAAATAATAATCACTCCATTTAAGAAATAATCAACGTTTTGTATTTAATTTTTAAAGAAATTTTAAGAATAAAATAATGTAAATTTTTAAATATAAGGACAAATCAACTGAACGGACAAAATGAAAAAAAAATACGTAATGTGTTATGCCATTTAGTTTCTCATGTTATAAAATCACTAAGGTGATTAAAATGTTTTAATGAGATGTCTTAAAATAATTAAAAAGTTTTATTTTTATCCTATCAACATAGCTGGTTACTACGATAGTCACCCACGTGACTGCAGATTAAAGCCTGCCAGTACATACCAGGCTGCAAGAAGGTATGATACATTGTGAAGATTTGAGTGTGTCCTGTCACGCAGAAAAAGGATAGATAACGTACAAAAATAACATAAATTTAAAATTAATCCAGAAAATGAAAAATCCAAGATGAAAGAGTCTCATATCCCCTAAGGGGCCCGCCTCGTCAGCGGTGTATGTGTGTAAGTGAGGCGGGATCATAAGCGCAACGCTCACTGGTATTTCTAGCGCGGTATAGCCTCTAAGCGCAAGGCTCTGAACTGGCGTGCAGTATTCTCGTCGTCACAGGAAAACTGTGAAATTCAAGCGGTGACCGTTAAATTATATGGTGAAGAAATGAAGATAAATGTGTAATGCAAGTCCCTTAAGTGCTTTCAAGAATCTGTACCGGTTGTTCTACGTCTAAAAATTACTCTGAAAACACGCGTTTAATCCATTTTCACTCTTCTAAAAATACAGTTTAAAAACTTAATCCGAAATCAAAAGTACTTCTCGACCCATAGCGAACTCTTAAATTATTTTCGTAAGCAGACCCCACTCGGATATCTCAGGTAGTTTTGAAATCGCGATGATTTTCCTGAAGCTCGGCGCACCGTGTGTGTGCCCGGGTAGACGGGGGCCTTAACTCTAGAAAACTGAGAATGGAAATAGTAATTTACAGAGCTGCAGCCATCTGGTCATAAAATAAAGTAACATAAAATATTGACGAAATTATCGCTTAGGCCCTCGCATAATGTTGAAAAAAAAATTGACATTTTAAATATTCTGGCCTCCTTGTTATCACAGTAGGCATGGGCAGAGTTGCGATAAACATTTAGGGATTACTTAGGTGTCCTACTAACTTCCGCTCACTTATCTTTTTAATTGGTTTTTTTCTGTTTGATTAAAACATTATTAAATTCATGGGAAGAGTGTACGCCAGTCACACAACCGCAACAAAAAAAAAACACAGACCAGCCTGCACATTCGTGACTTGAGGGAAAGCAAGAATATTAATCCATTTAATTAACCCACAAAGTTTTTAATTAAGGTTTCCTTAGTTGACTCTAAGCGGTCTACAGAATCAAACGATAGTATGTCAGTGTAAAAAAATATTTTTTAAATACTTACAGTCGCAAAAATATGGACCAAATAACATCACTGGCACACAAAATCCCGAATTTAATGAAGCCTAGCAACCATTTTCCCTTTCAAACTCACTCATAATGTTTGACACTCTGATAAGCCACAGTGTAATACTCTGTTGCCAGGTGTCAATTGACCATTTTCAATCAATCTTATTGGCTCAGTTGTTTGAAAGGACAAAATCGGTGCTAGAAGTACTGAGTTAAATTACCGGATAAGTTGTCAATACATTTAGTTTTTATAAATACAAACATAAGCATAGTTAAACTAGTTAGTCACTCCCAAACTAAATAAAGAGTAAAATCTGATAAGCCGAATAAGACCAACCAGTCCAGTGGGAGGCACACAAGACCGTCACCGGGTGGGCAGAAGGACGAACCGGGATTATCCAGTGGGAGGCACACAAGACCGTCACTGGGTGGGCAGAAGGACGAACTGGGAATGTCCAGTGGGAGGAACACAAGACCATCACTGGGTGGGTAGAAGGACGAACCGGGATTATCCAGTGGGAGGCACACAAGACCGTCACCGGGTGGGCAGAAGGACGAACCGGGATTATCCAGTGGGAGGCACACAAGACCGTCACTGGGTGGGTAGAAGGACGAACCGGGAATGTCCAGTGGGAGGCACACAAGACCGTCACTGGGTGGGTAGAAGGACGAACCGGGAATATCCAGTGGGAGGCACACAAGACCGTCACTGGGTGGGTAGAAGGACGAACCGGGAATATCCAGTGGGAGGCACACAAGACCGTCACTGGGTGGGTAGAAGGACGAACCGGGAATGTCCAGTGGGAGGCACTCAAGACCGTCACAAGGTGGGCAGAAGGACGAACCGGGAATGTCTAGTGGGAGGCACACAAGACCGTCACTGTGTGGGTAGAAGGACGAACCGGGAATGTCCAGTGGGAGGCACACAAGACCGTCACTGGGTGGGCCGAAGGACGAACCGGGAATGTCTAGTGGGAGGCACACAAGACCGTCACTGTGTGGGTAGAAGGACGAACCGGGAATGTCCAGTGGGAGGCACACAAGACCGTCACCAGGTGGGCAAAAGGACGAACCGGGAATGTCCAGTGGGAGGCACGCAAGACCGTCACCGGGTGGGCAGAAGGACGAACCGGGATTATCCAGTGGGAGGCACACAAGACCGTCACTGGGTGGGTAGAAGGACGAACCGGGAATGTCCAGTGGGAGGCACACAAGACCGTCACTGGGTGGGCCGAAGGACGAACCGGGAATGTCTAGTGGGAGGCACACAAGACCGTCACTGTGTGGGTAGAAGGACGAACCGGGAATGTCCAGTGGGAGGCACACAAGACCGTCACCGGGTGGGCAGAAGGACGAACCGGGATTATCCAGTGGGAGGCACACAAGACCGTCACTGGGTGGGTAGAAGGACGAACCGGGAATGTCCAGTGGGAGGCACACAACACCGTCACTGGGTGGGCCGAAGGACGAACCGGGAATGTCTAGTGGGAGGCACACAAGACCGTCACTGTGTGGGTAGAAGGACGAACCGGGAATGTCCAGTGGGAGGCACACAAGACCGTCACCAGGTGGGCAAAAGGACGAACCGGGAATGTCCAGTGGGAGGCACGCAAGACCGTCACCGGGTGGGCAGAAGGACGAACCGGGAATGTCCAGTGGGAGGCCTACAAGACCGTCACTGGGTGGGTAGAAGGACGAACCGGGAATGTCCAGTGGGAGGCACACAGACCGTCACCGGGTGGGCAGAAGGACGAACCGGGAATGTCCAGTGGGAGGCACACAAGACCGTCACCAGGTGGGCAAAAGGACGAACCGGGAATGTCCAGTGGGAGGCACGCAAGACCGTCACCGGGTGGGCAGAAGGACGAACCGGGAATGTCCAGTGGGAGGCCTACAAGACCGTCACTGGGTGGGTAGAAGGACGAACCGGGAATGTCCAGTGGGAGGCACACAGACCGTCACCGGGTGGGCAGAAGGACGAACCGGGAATGTCCAGTGGGAGGCACACAGACCGTCACCGGGTGGGCAGAAGGACGTACCGGGAATGTCCAGTGGGAGGCACACAAGACCGTCACCAGGTGGGCAAAAGGACGAACCGGGAATGTCCAGTGGGAGGCACGCAAGACCGTCACCGGGTGGGCAGAAGGACGAACCGGGAATGTCCAGTGGGAGGCACACAAGACCGTCACTGGGTGGGTAGAAGGACGAACCGGGAATGTCCAGTGGGAGGCACACAAGACCGTCACTGGGTGGGTAGAAGGACGAACCGGGAATGTCCAGTGGGAGGCACACAGACCGTCACCGGGTGGGCAGAAGGACGAACCGGGAATGTCCAGTGGGAGGCACACAAGACCATCACTGGGTGGGTAGAAGGACGAACCGGGAATATCCAGTGGGAGGCACACAAGACCGTCACTGGGTGGGTAGAAGGACGAACCGGGAATATCCAGTGGGAGGCACACAAGACCGTCACTGGGTGGGTAGAAGGACGAACCGGGAATGTCCAGTGGGAGGCACTCAAGACCGTCACAAGGTGGGCAGAAGGACGTACCGGGAATGTCCAGTGGGAGGCACACAAGACCGTCACCAGGTGGGCAAAAGGACGAACCGGGAATGTCCAGTGGGAGGCACGCAAGACCGTCACCGGGTGGGCAGAAGGACGAACCGGGAATGTCCAGTGGGAGGCCTACAAGACCGTCACTGGGTGGGTAGAAGGACGAACCGGGAATGTCCAGTGGGAGGCACACAGACCGTCACCGGGTGGGCAGAAGGACGAACCGGGAATGTCCAATGGGAGGAACACAAGACCATCACTGGGTGGGCAGAAGGACGAACCGGGAATATCCAGTGGGAGGCACACAAGACCGTCACTGGGTGGGTAGAAGGACGAACCGGGAATATCCAGTGGGAGGCACACAAGACCGTCACTGGGTGGGTAGAAGGACGAACCGGGAATGTCCAGTGGGAGGCACTCAAGACCGTCACAAGGTGGGCAGAAGGACGTACCGGGAAAGTCCAGTGGGAGGCACAAAAGACCGTCACCAGGTGGGCAAAAGGACGAACCGGGAATGTCCAGTGGGAGGCACGCAAGACTGTCACCGGGTGGGCAGAAGGACGAACCGGGAATGTCCAGTGGGAGGCCTACAAAACCGTAACTGGGTGGGTAGAAGGACGAACCGGGAATGTCCAGTGGGAGGCACGCAAGACCGTCACCGGGTGGGCAGAAGGACGAACCGGGAATGTCCAGTGGGAGGCACACAAGACCGTCACTGGGTGGGTAGAAGGACGAACCGGGAATGTCCAATTGGAGACACACCAGACCGTCACCGGGTGGGCAGAAGGACGAACCGGGAATATCCAGTGGGAGGCACACAAGACCGTCACTGGGTGGGTAGAAGGACGAACCGGGAATGTCCAGTGGGAGGCACACAAGACCGTCACCGGGTGGGTAGAAGGACGAACCGGGAATGTCCAGTGGGAGGCACACAAGACCGTCACCGGGTGGGCAGAAGGACGAACCGGAAATATCCAGTGGGAGGCACACAAGACCGTCACCGGGTGGGCAGAAGGACGAACCGGGAATGTCCAGTGGGAGGCACACAAGACCATCACCAGGTGGGCAAAAGGACGAACCGGGAATGTCCAGTGGGAGGCACGCAAGACCGTCACCGGGTGGGCAGAAGGACGAACCGGGAATGTCCAGTGGGAGGCACACAAGACCATCACCAGGTGGGCAAAAGGACGAACCGGGAATGTCCAATTGGAGACACACCAGACCGTCACCGGGTGGGCAGAAGGACGAACCGGGAATATCCAGTGGGAGGCACACAAGACCGTCACCGGGTGGGCAGAAGGACGAACCGGGAATGTCCAGTGGGAGGCACACAAGACCATCACCAGGTGGGCAAAAGGACGAACCGGGAATGTCCAGTGGGAGGCACGCAAGACCGTCACCGGGTGGGCAGAAGGACGAGCTGAGAATGTCCAGTGGGAGGCCTACAAGACCGTCACTGGGTGGGTAGAAGGACGAACCGGGAATGTCCAGTGGGAGGCACACAGACCGTCACCGGGTGGGCAGAAGGACGAACCGGGAATGTCCAATGGGAGGAACACAAGATCATCACTAGGTGGGCAGAAGGACGAACCGGGAATGTCCAGTGGGAGGCACACAAGACCGTCACCAGGTGGGCAAAAAGACGAACCGGGAATGTCCAGTGGGAGGCACGCAAGACCGTCACCGGGTGGGCAGAAGGACGAACCGGTAATGTCCAGTGGGAGGCCTACAAGACCGTCACTGGGTGGGTAGAAGGACGAACCGGGAATGTCCAGTGGGAGGCACGCAAGACCGTCACCGGGTGGGCAGAAGGACGAACCGGGAATGTCCAGTGGGAGGCACACAAGACCGTCACTGGGTGGGTAGAAGGACGAACCAGGAATGTCCAAAAGGAGGCACACCAGACCGTCACCGGGTGGGCAGAAGGACGAACCGGGAATATCCAGTGGGAGGCATACAAGACCGTCACCGGGTGGGCAGAAGGACGAACCGGGAATGTCCAGTGGGAGGCACACAAGACCGTCATTGGGTGGGCAGAAGGACGAACCGGGAATATCCAGTGGGAGGCATACAAGACCGTCACCGGGTGGGCAGAAGGACGAACCGGGAATGTCCAGTGGGAGGCACACAAGACCGTCACCGGGTGGGCAGAAGGACGAACCGGGAATTTCCAGTGGGAGGCATACAAGACCGTCACCGGGTGGGCAGAAGGACGAACCGGGAATGTCCAGTGGGAGGCACACAAGACCGTCACCGGGTGGGCAGAAGGACGAACCGGGAATGTCCAGTGGGAGGCACACAAGACCGTCACCGGGTGGGCAGAAGGACGAACCGGGAATTTCCAGTGGGAGGCACACAAGACCGTCACCGGGTGGGTAGAAGGACGAACCGGGAATATCCAGTGGGAGGCACATAAGACCGTCACTGCGTGGGTAGAAGGACGAACCGGGAATATCCAGTGGGAGGCACAAAAGACCGTCACTGGGTGGGTAGAAGGACGAACCGGGAATGTCCAGTGGGAGGCACACAAGACCGTCACTGGGTGGGTAGAAGGACGAACCGGGAATATACAGTGGGAGGCACAAAAGACCGTCACTGGGTGGGTAGAAGGACGAACCGGGAATGTCCAGTGGGAGGCACACAAGACCGTCACTGTATGGGTAGAAGGACGAACCGGGAATGTCCAGTGGGAGGCACACAAGACCGTCACTGGGTGGGTAGAAGAACGAACCGGGAATGTTCACTGGTAGGCACACAAGACCGTCACCGGGTGGGTAGAAGGACGAACCGGGAATGTCCAGTGGGAGGCACACAAGACCGTCACCGGGTGGGTAGAAGGACGAACCGGGAATGTCCAGTGGGAGGCACACAAGACCGTCACCGGGTGGGCAGAAGGACGAACCGAGAATGTCCAGTGGGAGGCACGCAAGACCGTCACCGGGTGGGCAGAAGGACGAACCGGGAATGTCCAGTGGGAGGCACACAAGACCGTCACCGGGTGGGTAGAAGGACGAACCGGGAATGTCCAGTGGGAGGCACACAAGACCGTCACCGGGTGGGCAGAAGGACGAACCGAGAATGTCCAGTGGGAGGCACGCAAGACCGTCACCGGGTGGGCAGAAGGACGAACCGGGAATGTCCAGTGGGAGGCACACAAGACCGTCACTGGGTGGGTAGAAGGACGAACCGGGAATGTCCAATTGGAGGCACACCAGACCGTCACCGGGTGGGCAGAAGGACGAACCGGGAATATCCAGTGGGAGGCACACAAGACTGTCACTGGGTGGGTAGAAGGACGAACCGGGAATGTCCAATTGGAGGCACACCAGACCGTCACTGGGTGGGCAGAAGGACGAACCGGGAATATCCAGTGGGAGGCACGCAAGACCGTCACCGGGTGGGCAGAAGGACGAACCGGGAATATCCAGTGGGAGGCACACAAGACCGTCACTGGGTGGGTAGAAGGACGAACCGGGAATGTTCAATTGGAGGCACACCAGACCGTCACCGGGTGGGCAGAAGGACGAACCGGGAATGTCCAGTGGGAGGCACACAAGACCGTCACTGGGTGGGTAGAAGGACGAACCGGGAATGTCCAGTGGGAGGCACACAAGACCGTCACCGGGTGGGTAGAAGGACGAACCGGGAATGTCCAGTGGGAGGCACACAAGACCGTCACTGGGTGGGTAGAAGGACGAACCGGGAATGTTCAATTGGAGGCACACCAGACCGTCACCGGGTGGGCAGAAGGACGAACCGGGAATGTCCAGTGGGAGGCACACAAGACCGTCACTGGGTGGGTAGAAGGACGAACCGGGAATGTCCAGTGGGAGGCACACAAGACCGTCACCGGGTGGGCAGAAGGACGAACCGGGAATGTCCAGTGGGAGGCACACAAGACCGTCACTGGGTGGGTAGAAGGACGAACCGGGAATGTCCAGTGGGAGGCACACAAGACCGTCACTGGGTGGGCAGAAGGACGAACCGGGAATGTCCAGTGGGAGGCACACAAGACCGTCACTGCGTGGGTAGAAGGACGAACCGGGAATGTCCAATTGGAGGCACACAAGACCGTCACTGGGTGGGTAGAAGGACGAACCGGGAATGTCCAGTGGGAGGCACACAAGACCGTCACTGGGTGGGTAGAAGGACGAACCGGGAATGTCCAATTGGAGGCACACAAGACCGTCACTGGGTGGGTAGAAGGACGAACCGGGAATGTCCAGTGGGAGGCACACAAGACCGTCACTGGGTGGGCAGAAGGACGAACCGGGAATGTCCAGTGGGAGGCACACAAGACCGTCACTGGGTGGGCAGAAGGACGAACCGGGAATGTCCAGTGGGAGGCACACAAGACCGTCACTGGGTGGGTAGAAGGACGAACCGGGAATGTCCAGTGGGAGGCACACAAGACCGTCACCGGGTGGGCAGAAGGACGAACCGGGAATGTCCAGTGGGAGGCACACAAGACCGTCACTGGGTGGGTAGAAGGACGAACCGGGAATGTCCAGTGGGAGGCACACATGACCGTCACTGGGTGGGCAGAAGGACGAACCGGGAATGTCCAGTGGGAGGCACACAAGACCGTCACTGCGTGGGTAGAAGGACGAACCGGGAATGTCCAATTGGAGGCACACAAGACCGTCACTGGGTGGGTAGAAGGACGAACCGGGAATGTCCAGTGGGAGGCACACAAGACCGTCACTGGGTGGGCAGAAGGACGAACCGGGAATGTCCAGTGGGAGGCACACAAGACCGTCACTGGGTGGGTAGAAGGACGAACCGGGAATATCCAGTGGGAGGCACACAAGACCGTCACTGGGTGGGTAGAAGGACGAACCGGGAATGTCCAGTGGGAGGCACACAAGACCGTCACCGGGTGGGCAGAAGGACGAACCGGGAATGTCCAGTGGGAGGCACACAAGACCGTCACTGGGTGGGCAGAAGGACGAACTGGGAATATCCAGTGGGAGGCACACAAGACCGTCACTGGGTGGGTAGAAGGACGAACCGGGAATATCCAGTGGGAGGCACACAAGACCATCACTGGGTGGGTAGAAGGACGAACCGGGAATGTCCAGTGGGAGGCACACAAGACCGTCACTGGGTGGGCAGAAGGACGAACTGGGAATATCCAGTGGGAGGCACACAAGACCGTCACCGGGTGGGCAGAAGGACGAACCGGGAATGTCCAGTGGGAGGCACACAAGACCGTCACTGGGTGGGCAGAAGGACGAACTGGGAATGTCCAGTGGGAGGCACACAAGACCATCACTGGGTGGGTAGAAGGACGAACCGGGAATGTCCAGTGGGAGGCACACAAGACCGTCACTGGGTGGGTAGAAGGACGAACTGGGAATGTCTAGTGGGAGGCACACAAGACCGTCACTGGGTGGGTAGAAGGACGAACCGGGAATGTCCAGTGGGAGGCACACAAGACCGTCACTGGGTGGGTAGAAGGACGAACCGGGAATGTCCAGTGGGAGGCACACAAGACCATCACTGGGTGGGTAGAAGGACGAACCGGGAATGTCCAGTGGGAGGCACACAAGACCATCACTGGGTGGGTAGAAGGACGAACCGGGAATGTCCAGTGGGAGGCACACAAGACCGTCACTGGGTGGGCAGAAGGACGAACCGGGAATGTCCAGTGGGAGGCACACAAGACCATCACTGGGTGGGTAGAAGGACGAACCGGGAATGTCCAGTGGGAGGCACACAAGACCATCACTGGGTGGGTAGAAGGACGAACTGGGAATGTCTAGTGGGAGGCACACAAGACCGTCACTGGGTGGGCAGAAGGACGAACTGGGAATATCCAGTGGGAGGCACACAAGACCGTCACTGGGTGGGTAGAAGGACGAACCGGGAATGTCCAGTGGGAGGCACACAAGACCGTCACTGGGTGGGCAGAAGGACGAACCGGGAATGTCCAGTGGGAGGCACACAAGACCGTCACTGGGTGGGCAGAAGGACGAACCGGGAATGTCCAGTGGGAGGCACACAAGACCATCACTGGGTGGGTAGAAGGACGAACCGGGAATGTCCAGTGGGAGGCACACAAGACCGTCACTGGGTGGGTAGAAGGACGAACCGGGAATGTCCAGTGGGAGGCACACAAGACCGTCACCGGGTGGGTAGAAGGACGAACCGGGAATGTCCAGTGGGAGGCACACAAGACCGTCACTGGGTGGGTAGAAGGACGAACCGGGAATATCCAGTGGGAGGCACACAAGACCGTCACCGGGTGGGTAGAAGGACGAACCGGGAATGTCCAGTGGGAGGCACACAAGACCGTCACTGGGTGGGTAGAAGGACGAACCGGGAATGTCCAGTGGGAGGCACACAAGACCGTCACCGGGTGGGCAGAAGGACGAACCGGGAATATCCAGTGGGAGGCACACAAGAATGTCACTGGGTGGGTAGAAGGACGAACCGGGAATGTCCAGTGGGAGGCACACAAGACCGTCACTGGGTGGGTAGAAGGACGAACCGGGAATGTCCAGTGGGAGGCACACAAGACCGTCACTGGGTGGGTAGAAGGACGAACCGGGAATATCCAGTGGGAGGCACACAAGAATGTCACTGGGTGGGTAGAAGGACGAACCGGGAATGTCCAGTGGGAGGCACACAAGACCGTCACTGGGTGGGTAGAAGGACGAACCGGGAATGTCCAGTGGGAGGCACACAAGACCGTCACTGGGTGGGTAGAAGGACGAACCGGGAATGTCCAGTGGGAGGCACACAAGACCGTCACTGGGTGGGTAGAAGGACGAACCGGGAATGTCCAGTGGGAGGCACACAAGACCGTCACTGGGTGGGTAGAAGGACGAACCGGGAATGTCCAGTGGGAGGCACACAAGACCGTCACTGGGTGGGTAGAAGGACGAACCGGGAATGTCCAGTGGGAGGCACACAAGACCGTCACCGGGTGGGCAGAAGGACGAACCGGGAATATCCAGTGGGAGGCACACAAGAATGTCACTGGGTGGGTAGAAGGACGAACCGGGAATGTCCAGTGGGAGGCACACAAGACCGTCACTGGGTGGGCAGAAGGACGAACCGGGAATGTCCAGTGGGAGGCACACAAGACCGTCACTGCGTGGGTAGAAGGACGAACCGGGAATATCCAGTGGGAGGCACACAAGACCGTCACTGGGTGGGCAGAAGGACGAACCGGGAATGTCCAGTGGGAGGCACACAAGACCGTCACTGCGTGGGTAGAAGGACGAACCGGGAATATCCAGTGGGAGGCACACAAGAATGTCACTGGGTGGGTAGAAGGACGAACCGGGAATGTCCAGTGGGAGGCACACAAGACCGTCACTGCGTGGGTAGAAGGACGAACCGGGAATATCCAGTGGGAGGCACACAAGAATGTCACTGGGTGGGTAGAAGGACGAACCGGGAATGTCCAGTGGGAGGCACACAAGACCGTCACTGGGTGGGCAAAAGGACGAACCGGGAATATCCAGTGGGAGGCACACAAGACCGTCACTGGGTGGGCAGAAGGACGAACCGGGAATGTCCAGTGGGAGGCACACAAGAATGTCACTGGGTGGGCAGAAGGACGAACCGGGAATATCCAGTGGGAGGCACACAAGACCGTCACTGGGTGGGCAGAAGGACGAACCGGGAATGTCCCGTCCACTCTACCGCGAGTCTGGGCAGGTGTCTCCCTACCGCTAAGACATCAGGGCATGATTCAAGGTAGTGTCGAGCCCGGATGTCAGTCGACGCAACATCTCATCAGCTATGATGAGACAAAACACTTGGAGGCGTTTCTATAAAACAATGTGTTTATTAGCTTGATTACTTAAAGAGTTCTGGGCCTTTAATCCAAGTCTGTACTTAATATTTTACAATAAAGATGTATTAAAATGCCTGATTATAAAAAAGCAAATCATTTCTGGTGTTAAATATTTTTATAATTAATTATCGCACAAATAGAAAAATCCTTATGGCCCTGCCTACCTGGGCACACATATGGTATTCAGAAGAAAACCGCTATGATATCCAGTGATGACAATTTACGAAAAGCAATGAGGGCTGATGGGGTAGATAGTCTGTTTCCATATTTGAGTATTAAACTGTATTTTTAGGAGAGTAAAAATGGCTAAAACGTCTGTATTCGATGTAATTTTTAAAAGGAAAGCCCAGTACATTCTTGAATTTCACCTTTATCTTCATTTCTCCACCTTTTTGTGCTATGGTAGCCACTCAAATTTAACACTTGCTATATGCACGACAAAAGACTGCGCACAGTTTACATCCTTGCGCTTAGAGGCGATACCACGCTTGAAGCACCAACGAGAGTCTTCCTACCACATTAAGTTGCCTGCCTGCGGTGTTTGGGCTCGTTGCACAATTTCAGGCACTGTAGGAGTGGTTTAGAGTGAAACCAAATATAGCGGTTATTACAGATATTTTTTTCGAAGACCATCCCCAATTATGTTTGCCGCTAGAAAATGTGGACATTTATATCCTATAAAACAGTAAAAATTTGTATTTAGTCCTTTTGTAAACTCGGGGGGAAGGTAGACTCGTGTAACTTATTTATTGTTCTGGTACAGCTTTTTGGTATCAAAGTCATTAGAGATGGAAACACATAGCACCACAAATTACGTAAACTAGGAAAGAATTTGGATGTAGCTAAGAACCCGTCAGTGTTTGCTTGGAATAGTTCCAGCAAATTATGGAAAACTGAAATAAGGATGACAGGACCGGTTAATTAAAACCGAGTTTTAGAAATACCAGTCAAGTGTATTTGGTTATCACTAGGTCACATCACTGCATAGTCCCGTGTAATATCGCTGCGATTCTTAATTGGTTGGCTTATAATCTGTGACATTTCGTTTCATAAATATTATTAAATAATTTTCATAAAATATATAGCTACTATGAATCTACGAACCACATGGTTTCTGTTGATGTATGTATGTTTGTATAGTTATCAACCCGAAGGCTGATTTGATCTTATCAAGCGCTGAATTCAGTATGAGTTCTTTCAAGACCAATGACTGTGTTAAAGCACAATATTCCCTGACAGCTCAGAACTCAGAAAAAAAAAACTGCAACGAGAAAGAGTAATGAATCAGGAAGTTTATTAGGTTCAGACTTAATATTTGTCGTAATATCGTGAAGGATTTAAAACCAACAGAAACTGAATCCGAATCGAGACCAACAGAGTTTGTAGTTTATTACTTAAGACTTACAGAAACACTGTTTAGCAACTACTTTATACATCTGCACCATCATGCCCTTATTTCACGTATTAATACTGAATAATTAAATTTTATTTTCAAGAAGCTTCATCCAAAAATAGTATTGATTTAATTAGTTTTGTTTTTCAGTTTCGTGTGATTTAGTATATGTATGGCGTTAATTTAATCACCTTTCAATACTTGCTTGTTGATGTTGCAGATTTTGGCTTAGCTTGTTTAGGAAAGAAAACTTGTTTGTTATGTTCTGAACGATAGGAACATACTTTTAATGACACGAACATGTATAATATCTATATTCTAAAGCTTGCTTTCTACAGCTGCCGTGTAGTTTCTGCTGGGATGTAAAACCAATGTACTTCGTAGTTACTTTTCTACCACTTTTTGCATGTTACATACACTTGATGGAAACACTACGCACTAAGGTTTACAACATGGGAAAAGTTTGTATTGTCTAATAAACATAGTATGAGCCAAAATGAGCCTTAGTGACCTTGTATTATATTTTAGCATTTCTTTAAACATATTACAAATTACTAGGAACTAGCTTATTAAATAATGAGAAAAATATTTAACACTTGCGAGCTAAGTTAAATCATATACTATAGAAATATACTATAGAAATATACTATATACTATAGAAATAAAACTGAAGCCCTAATTAGGCAGTCATTTTTAAAATATTACGTTTTAAAAAGTTTTCAACAAAAACATTAATATTAATATGAGCTATTTTGGAAGGACAAACACTTGTGTTTTGAAATATTTGTTGCTGGATTTCATACCTTTTGATGTATTTAATAAGAAAGCAAATTCTAAGCCACCTTTTTGAGAGAAAAAAACTGTACAAATAATTATGAATGAAATTTATTCATTGTGTTAAACGTAGTTACCAATCTTCTTTGGATCCTAGTTAAACATACATGTTCTGAAATTGCAAGAATATAAAAACGAACCAAGAATAATTAATTTGTAGAGCATGGCTTCTTGAAGAACAAAAATCTGTTCTATATTTCATTTCCTGGCAGTGAGACTTATGATTCGTGACACCAACACTTTTAAGCTTTATGAAAGTAGATAAGAAGATTAAAGCTTCCAAGATGCTTTTACTAAGCCAGAAATAAATGAAGAAATAAAAATGTCAGCGAGAAAATGTTCAATTGGTTTCGAGAATGAAAAACTTTTTAGGCAGTCGGAAACAGGTTGGAGCGAAAAAATAAAAGCAAGAAGCAAAATAGGAGATAAAAAACCGTTTCAAAATGTGCCGAAGAAGTCTTAAAATCTCAGCTAGAAGTTTGTGGGCATCAGATAAATGCCTGCGCCAATTCTCTACTACACGGTGTCAAAAGTTGATCTGACTTTACATTCGCCAGAATATTTTCTTCTACTTATTTAATTACAATCTTGGTTCGGTCCCAAAAAAGTTTTTCTGGGCGCTTTTATCTGGCGACTGTCCGACGCCATGTTAGCTCTGCTGGGAAACAAACTCCTTGCAACATAACAGCAACGAGAAATATTAAGAAAAATGGAAAACAATTATAAATTTAGAAAGTTTACTTTACGGTTGTTTTAATACAACGTTTTACATATTATAAAAAAGTTCAAATATATAATTATTATTTGCGATAGAAATTCACTAGATGAAAATTCAAACGAACATGTTTCATGAATACAAAAAATTCGTAATCATATCCTAATTTTTATAAACACATTCATATTACATGGAATTGTTTATCACATTAATTTTATCCATGATTAATCGAATGGATGTTATGATTCTGATTATCAAGTACACAGTTGTTGCAACCTCGAGAGGGAAAACAAGGTAGTTAACTAGAGCGAACACAAAAAACTGTGTTATGAAAGACGCAAGTTTTATGCACATGAAATTGCAATAAAACAATTAACATGACAATGTTATCTAAAACTCATGTGGTCTTGAGAGCTTGTGCATCCTTTGTCTAAACGAGCTAACTCACACACAGTGCAAGGCTATTAACAAACAAAATCACAATATCAGCAAGGGCTTTCAACATGAGCAAAATAATTATAAACAAAATGAATAATATGGCTAAATTACTTTACTGGCGCCTCTTGCAAAATATATGGTTACTCGTCCATTGTTCAAAAATATCAAAATTTAATATTCAAGCAAATAGTCAAAAACAAATTTTGACATGACGTCTAGTAAATCGATGAACGCTGGCTGCACGAACGAAAAATTGTCCCACTACGGATGTCCCACTACGGATGTGTCCTGTTTTTTTACGCATGCGTGGCATCTCTCTGGTATGATGCTGACGGTACAGAGAACTCGGCCGGCACGTGGCGGCGTACTGCTCAGGTTTCACCCCGCCATGCTGCAGGGATAGGCGGGTCGCGCCGGTTGGATCACGCCTGCGCATGTCGCTACACACGGCTTGGGGCAGACGACAACATAGCGGGGTTCGAGGTTATTGTTGTGCACCGTGCCACGGGAGTATATTCGCAATGAAATGGCGTTCTTGCAAGCATGTATTATTTTAATTACTAGTGTAAATCAGTATATTTAAACAGTGTTGTATGAGTGTTGTTTTAGCTGTGTAACTAAATGTTTATTGCTGGTACGATACTTTTCACGCTTTAGTTTGACATTGGTAATTATTTGTCATGAGTTATTATTTGATCAACTAAATCACACACCAGTAGTATGTTTTTGGGCTCCTGCGCCTGGCTTCTGGTTGTGGTGTTGTGTGTACGGCGGCCATATTGGATTGTGACTTCACGACGGCCATTCTTATAAGCATAACGGGACACAGCATAACGTGATAAGTAGTACCATGACCTTGACCTTGACCCCGGCGTCCATTTTGGATCCACCATCTTGGATCCGCCATTTTGGATGATGTAATTTTGTTTTCTCGAACTTTCTGGCGTTTTGTTTTCCGCCATTTTGAATTATGACGTCACCGTTGCAATTTCTGTTACGGCCACCAACTTTAACTTTTTATTTATTATCCGATTTTAATATTAAAATTAAAATTTATAAAAAAATTAAATAATAAAATTTTAATAAAAATATTTAAAAAAAACATACATTTACGACACGGAGCTCGGAGTCCTCGGTTCGAACCTGGTGAGGGCAAAAAAATTAAAAATGGCGACCGATCCTTCCCCCGTGGTGGGTGCTGGCAGAATGACCCCCAACACTTATGTCATAGCATATATATAGCTAGTTAGCATGACGTCATGTCCGCCATCTTGTCCTCGTCTGTTGGAAGCCATCTTCATTGTATCGTCTGCTAGAGTGCGCTGACACCATGTGATTTTAATTCGTACCGCTAGAGTGCAGTAATCATTTATTATTATTGCTGTGACACCCGCCATCTTTTCATTTGGCCGCCATCTTGGAATTGTGTAATTATTTAGCTAGAAATTCGGGAAAAGTTCCAAAATTCATTAAATAAATCACTTATTAATTTACATATTGATTCGATCGATTCCTGTCCTCGGTTCGATACCCTATCGATGCAATAATGTTTAATTTTATGTAAAAATAATAATAATTTCAATAAACCATGTTTAACATCCTTAAAGAGACTTTAAATCCTCTACTACCATCATCCTATCAGACATCAAGACCACCATATTGGAAATTCGTAATTTTAATGCTAGAGATTCGGGAAAGAGTTCAAAATTAATGAAATAAATTTGTAATCTATATACTGATTAATTAGATCGACTTAGGTCCTTGGTTCGCTCCCTGGCCGATACAAAACAACTTTAATTAAAAAAAGTGCCACTAAAGTGACAGGTTTGAGAAAATAAAAACACCGCTATTTCTTTTAACAAAACTTTTATTACATAAATACTACACTACTACAAGTACAAAAAAATACACAGACAAATTACTAAAGTTTTTTGGATTTCTCGATTTCCGCATCAGACACCCACGAATTAAAGCGAGGTGGAAAGCCCCACCACTTGACGTAAGACCGTCCATTTCTTCGTTTTATAATCTTCTCCACCAAGTACGCATCGGGATACAACGTAGGCTGAATCTCTTCGGCATAGAAGCCGCCATGGATAGGTTTGTGGTTCAAATCTTCGAGGTAGTAGGTCCTAGGCTCTGATTCACGAACATGTGTCACACGGAAAAGTTCGGGACTCCAGTTCGCAGTGTAACCTTTCTCGAAGATACCTTTCTGCTTGGAGATTCGCACAATGTAACCGACGTTAGCATTACGCTTTCGTGGATCTTTCTTCTTCGTGTTGGAAAACACTGTTTGAAGCTGGCGATTGTCCGTTACGTCATTTGGCTTCATTTTCGTGGTAGAATGCACCGTGGAATTATACTCACTTATTAGTTTCGGCAAGATGTCAAGCCACTTGTAATTTCCGTTAGCCGGGAACCGCCGCCACATCTTGGAACGCAAAGTTCTGTTAAACCTTTCGACAACAGAGGCTTTGACGTTACTAAATGTTGAGTAGTGTCTGATGCCATACTTCTTCATCAAAGCCTTGAAGGTTGCATTGTAGAACTCTTTCCCAAGGTCCGTTTGCAGGTTCGACGGTACACGCCCACTCTGCAAAATATTGTTCATGGCCTTGGCTACGTCAGTTGCAGTCTTTGATTTGACAGGTCTAGCCCAAGCGAACATGCTATAAACGTCGATGACTGTCAACATGTACTTGAAACCTTTATTCAATCGGGAATACGGTATCATCTCGACAAGATCCGCCTGGAATAAATCATCAACTCCACGAACTATAACTTTGCGACGAAGGTATTTCCGTCTAGCAGGAGCATGAAGTTCGCGAGCGATTCCGGTTCGACTCATTGTATGTAGCCGGCTTCCCTCAGTTCTTCAAGTATGGAGATTATTTTGTTGACGTGCGAATAGTTTCCTACACTAAGCGAAGTATGTAGAATTCTAAGACGATCAACTAATTCATTGGGGTCGTCCCAATATACATAGTCAAATATCTGACCACTTTCTAGGTTTTTTTAACCTTCTCCATGTATTGTTAGTTTACTGAACAGATTAGCGAGAATGTCGATTTTTTTTTGATCTTCGTCTTTTATATACACCACTATCTGGATCGTTATCGCGAAAATGTGCATTGGTAAGCTCTAGCAGTTTTTTGTACTCTTGTAAGTCTTTGTCAGAATATCCTTTTGGCTCCCTGCGAAACAGCAAATCGTTAAGACCCGGAGTCCCGCGCGTTTTGAACTCTTCTACGCGCACGATATTTCCTGGTAGAAAGTCTATTTCTTTAGCACTGAGGAACCACTTATTATGTTTTCTGTACACTCCGTAGGTCGTGTCATTATTCCGACTCGTAAACGATATCAATATGGCCGGACCATTGTATTAACTTGGTGCCCCTTTTTCGGTATTTTTTTTCTTGTGCATGGACTCTGTACTTGTTAAGTCCTCTTCTTCTCGATCTGGTTCATACTTTCTCTTCTTTACAGTTGGCATTTCATCTTCAACTTCTGTCTTCACAATGATGGCTTGTTCTTTCTTGTTTTTATGTTCGTCGAGGCGACTAGTGATTGGTTTAAATATCTCCTCATTTTCCATCTCATGTGCAAGTCTGGTTCGTCTAGCAAGTAGATATTTTTCACGAACAGACAGTATAGCTCGATGAAGGTCACTGGCCAGGTCCAACATTGTACTGGCTGAAAACATATTGCAAGACCTCCTTTTATACTTTATTATTCGTTCGCAGAAACGTCTTTCTTGTGTTTGCCTAAATCTGAATTTGTTGACAAGTGAGATAGTGATGCTTTCAGACTACTTTGAAAAGTCCTCAAATCGTCACGTCTTTGTGCATTCGATACTTCAATAATGTCGCGAATGCGAGAATCCGAGGCTTCCACAAGCTGGTCGATGGCAACGAGATACTCTAGTAATTCGTTTTTCACACTTTCTACTTTTTGAGCCAGTAGCGAAATGTATTTGCGGATATCTTCGTCATGAGACTTGAGAGCAGTACGTAAGTCTCGACTGCTACATCCAAATTTGGAAATGCTTTGACTCATGTTTGACAATAAATTGATCGAAACCTCGTCTGTACCTGCCCTTATATAGAGGCCAGTCTTTGACTATAACTAGGAATCTGTGTTCTTCTTTCCAACACAAGGAGCACATGTCTTTGAATTCCTGGAATTTCATGTCGGGGTTTACGTGTTCGTCATAAGCGTGACGTAAATTAAGTTCGTCCATGAGAAAAAGCACTATGACATTTGCGTTGTCTCGTAGGAGATGTTTTGGAATACGACTGTACGTCTGACACAAGTAAACACAGTCTACCTTTGGCGTGTCTGCCCATGGAAAAGTACTCTTGTATTATGCCTTGCTTCTCGCACATTACATCGTCGAAAATAAACACGGAAATGGCTTTTTTTCGTTTGGAGTTACCACATCCGCATTATCATTAAACGGGAAATACTCCAGACCATCCACCGATTGTAGAACCGTAGCTAGGCGCTGGTACTTAGGCTGTTGCAAGGATTTGGAATAGAGGTACACGTTTTTGAACCTAAGTCCGTTTGGTTCCTCTAATAATTTCAGCAGAACGCACGTTTTGCCGCAGTTGGACGGACCAGCCATTATGTATCGTACGGCAGAAGGCAACAGTAAGCCATGTCGTGATTCACGCGCACTAAATACATCATCTTGCGTAATGCGCATGGGTAAACACACTTCTTGCTTGACGACTTGCATTGTACTGACGAAATTGTATAAAATCAAACACATTTATACCTTCTGGTCAGTTGTGCGTACTGACTCGAAGAAGTAAGAACAAAAAACACATCGGTGCAGGACTCGTAAACTCGCTGATAAACAATCTGCCATTTGAACTACACATTCCCGGCTACCGATTCTGCGCCCACGGCACTAAACTAGCGAAAAGGTTAGCTCGCGGTGACGTAGGGATTAATTCTCTAGACGAAAAGTGCAAACAACACGATATCGCATATTCATTAAGCAAGGATCTGGAATCTAGGCACAGAGCAGATAAGATATTGGCACAGGAAGCCGAATATATTAGTAAATCGTCGAACGCGGGACTAGGATAAAAAATCGCAGCGTGGGATGTATCTAAAATCATGAAGGCAAAGACCAAATTAGGACTGGTAGCTCGTCGAGCCAGCTCCATCAAGTCATAGACTAACTCACGCAAGACCAAACGCAAGACTGGTGCAGGCGTGCAAAAAGCTAAGCAAAAATTACAGACTCTCGACAAGAAGATTATAGGAGGATTTCTTCCTTTGCTTTTGCCTGCATTGGGTGCTCTCGGCGGTCTCATCATTGCAACGAGCGGTATAGTGCGGGCAGTCAACACTTCGAAGAATGAACGCAAGCAGTTTAAAAGAAGCACAGCGACACAATGCCAGCATGGAAGCCATTGCCATCGGTAAAAAAAAACCGCGCAGGATTGTACTTGTAACCTCACAAATCAGGCCGAGGCACGAAAAAGAAACTAAGGAAAAAATCCTAAGTTCTTTGCCGAAATGTCCGCTCACCAATATAGATTTGATCAGGTACGCTCGAAAACTGAAAATACCAAATTTCCGAGGCGTGTTTATGCGAGACACTTTACCCAGCAAGCCAAAGACACGTGAGCGCGCCATAATTAATTTAGATACGTCGGCGGGTCGCGGTACGCACTGGGTGGCTTATGTAAAGACTGGAAAATGGCCGAGTACTACGATAGTTTTGGAAATTTGAGACTTCCACCAGAAGTTAGGCGGTACCTGGGTCGAACCACTACATTGTTCTACAATTACGAAACCGAACAGAAGCCTAATCAAACAAACTGCGGACACTTGTGTCTTCGCTTTTTAACAAACAAAAATTAGCTGGCAGATAAAAATTGCTACTTAAAGGTTGTGCAGTGATGATAATGTATTAGTCATGTCGATAACACTTACCTTGACATGTCACGCATCTGAGCTGCGGGCGGTTCATTTCCCGCCTCTGGATTTAGACGGAGAATGGTGTATCGGACTCGTAGATTTTCAAACGTATAATGCCATACCTAATATCGACGAAGAAAACTGCAAGATCTGCTTCCTGTAAAGCGATGGGACCGCTCTTGAAATACAGTTACCTGTTGGCTCTTACGAAATTGACGACATTGCAAAGTACATCAGGGATATGTTACCACAGGATGTAGACTTTCAACTGCGTGGAAATCCAAACACTCAAAAAATCATTCTAACATTCAGTGAAAATGTCGACTTTACGAAATCTGGGACCATAGATTCGATGCTAGGATTCGAATCAAAGATGTATGATACAGGAAGAATGTACGAATCTACACACGCAGTAAACATTTTGCCTGTGAATGTCATAAGAATAAAATGTAATTTGGCAAGTGGAACGTACCTCAACGGAAGACTAAGCAACATGCTGCACGAGTTTTCGCCGATGGTCCCGCCAGGATATAAAGTGGTCGAAGTACCGCAAAATATCATTTACGTTCCAGTCGTCGTGAAGTGCGCACACGAAGCCATCGTCAGAATTGTTGACCAGCGAGAACGATTGGTGAATTTTCAGAACGAGGAAATTACATAACGTCTGCACTTGAAGCGATGGGCATAAAGTTCGTAACACCGAACAGTTATAAAAGAAATCGCCGTGGTGTGAATAAGAACAGTTCTCTACCAGACATCGGTGCATTAACACCTGACAGCATAAAGTATCTTCTCAGTATTGGAAAAGTGCCGAATAAATATGGAAGACGAAATCCTGAACATGGAAGATCGGGTCATTTTTGATGACAGAATTACGAAAATGGAATTGCACGAGTACCAGCCTTTCCTGCTCGGAATGTACGCACTACCATCGGAAGTACGCATTGCTGTACAGCACCAAGATATTTGTACTTTACCTTCACAGTAATTTCTACGTATAAGAGGCACACTGACAAAAGTGGTTGGTACGCACCCGACAACAACGTCAATATCCTGCAATGGTATTCTTCACCTAATCCAGCGCATTACATGTACTCAACGGTGTCGAGGTAGACCAGACGAGAGATGTAGGCATAACATCTTTCGCTCACGCCAAATGAACTGTCTGGTGCTAAGATGGCCGGTTGGGTTCTCGAAGATGAATATAAGCTTCCGGTTTATGCCGAAGGGAAGTTCAAGTTTGTTTTCCTCTGTCTATGCTTCTTGGATTTGCTGAGGACTACAAGCATATAATCATTAATTCGAAACAAGAGCTCGTACTGCTTCTAGCCAACACGCACATTAATGCAATTGTCGCCGCTGCAGAAAACCCTCAAGATGTCTCGCTTACACTACAGTTTATCGAGTGGATGCTGCCCCACATCCAAGTGAGCACCGTTGAACGAGTCAAGATGTTGAAGAACATAGAAAATGGCAAGAACTTCGATGTGCCATTCCGATCCTGGAGCCTAGAAACTTATCCTGGCTTGCCTCATAGTCAGCGTATCAATTGGATAGTAAAGTCCAGCTTCGCTATGGAAAATCCAAGATACATCATCGTCGGGCTATAGACCGGAAGACAGCTCAATGCAGGAGTGAGTCGCTCCTTATTCGATAACTGCCAAATACGTAATGTAAAAATATTTTTAAACAGCGAAATTTATCCGTACTTAGATATGAACATGGACTTTGAAAGTGGAAGATTTCTTCTCGCATATCAAATGTACGCCAAGTTTCAGCAAGCTTACTATGGGCGGAGACAGTCACTGATACTGAGTCCCGACAGTTTCAAGAACAAGGCTCCGTTAATGGTGTTTGATGTTTCCAAACAGGATGATCGAATAAATTCAAAAATCATCGACTGTAGGATCGAGATAACGACTAGCGGAAATATTCCACCATACACCTATGCTTTTTGTCTGATACTTCATGATCGGCTTGCTTCGTACAATTGTCGAGACAAACTTGTGAAAATTCTGACATAAATACTGTTTCGTTTTCGATGATAATTTAGTTACGACCGAGCATTGCTAGCGACAAGATGTACTGCAACCTGCAAGGTTTCCAAAGTCAAAATGGATTCGTGCTCAAGGAAATTAGCGTCACCTCCGGAGACAAGACTCGAACTTGCACCTTCCGACCTCTGTATCCGTGGAAACTACTAGACGAAAAAAGTAAACGGTCGAATGAATGGCTATGTAAATATTATCACGGACTAGAGTGGGACGAAGGAAAAATTCCGTACCACCAAGGAAAAACACTATTGAAGATTTACTAGTTCAAAACGAAATAATTTACGTTGCCGGACCTGAACAGAAGAAATGGCTGAGCAAGTTGTGTGATGCACCTGTTGAAATTGTAGACCTACAGACCGACTATGGCTGTCCTTCCCTACGCAAGCTTAGTACAATATACGATGTGTAGCCGCGTGACAAGTTTGAGCGTGTCTGTGCCTGTACAAACTCGCAGTTAATGCAGAAATGGCAAACACAGTGTTAGTAGGAGCCTGCATATATAAATGGTGTACATCCGTACGTGCCTTCAGTTGTCATTCGACCTTCAAGAAGATGTTTACGTTTCATCCTGCTAACGTGTACATGAGCGTAAGACCTAGCTTCAGCAGTGTCGAGTACAGCTACTGGGATTCCGGGTATCTACGTACATATACAGAAACCTGTGATGTAATCGCTCAGCACTGGCGGTTTGCGCACTTTCCTGTGTCATACGAACCGACTCAGCAGCTGTTAGATTGTTGCGAATCTGGAAACTGTGCCGTCTATCACATGAGACCACACACAATCCTTCCTGCTAGCATCGCTGAGGTAGTCACCTCATCTGCACGTGCAACACCAAACATGAGCGTGTTTCAACCTGTTGCGACCTGTGATGCTTCTACGCAGACGTCCAAACGGCGTGCGTCTCGTCGTCGAAGTTCAGGCAGTGAATCTGTCCCAACTAGCACTGAGCCAAAGCCCAGGCGCAGACGTGGTTACAGACGTCATCGACCATCTCTTGTCGGAGTTGTCGACGTCGCAGAAGATGACCAGCTGGAAACCTGTGTTCCTGATCCCGTGACCTGCGAACCCGTTGGTACCGGAGTCGACGAGGCAGTTGGAACCGGAGTCGACGAACCTGTTAGAACCGGAGTCGACGAGGCAGTGCGTGCGGCATTGAAGACTTTGCTTGCGAAAATGCTTGATTCCTTAACCTAATGTGTATTTGTGTAATTTTTTTATAATTAAATGTGTAAAACTTGAACATTGTGTGTTTTTTATTTCTATAATTTTTAGGTACCTAATTAAGAAATATTTTTAAATACAGACAATATTTTGACTCATGTAGTATACCAATAGATATGCCGGGGGTATATAAGCGAGGTTCAGACGACTGGACCCTCAGTCCACCTCTGGCCGCGGTGCAGTACGGACTTGCTCTCTTCAGTAAGTTTCGTGAGATTTAGTTACTGCTCCAATGCCAACCGGGATAGACTGTTTACCATCAGCAGCGGGGACCTCGATGGCAGCAACGATGATGGAGTCGGAGATCCCGATACCGGCTGCAGAGGAGACCACGACAGCGGAAAGCTCAATGGCTGCGGTGTCGACAGCTATGGAGATCCCGATACTGACTGCGGAGGAGACAACGATACATGCTGTTCCACCATCAGCTGCGTTTTCATCATCTACTTTCCAGACTTCAATTAAAGAAGAGAGTACATCGCATCAATGCAAATATTGTGGCGCATCTTTTACTATACCTACAAATGCGCGCAGACATGAAAGAAGCAGTTGTCCGTATATTGCTCATAGAATACTGTTTCGGTGTATAAAATGTAATAAACTAATATCACGTCTCGATAGCTTACATAGTCACTATAAAAAATGCTCCGAGAAAGTTAAGTGCGAGTAAAATGAACTTGGTTATTGTTTTGAATCATGCAATGTACCAGCTAATGAGAATATATAAGTGAGACCCTGGTGATATGAACTTCAGTCCGTCTCTGGTTAAGGCGATGAACGGATCGGATAGTTAGACTTGTATAACATAATAGACCAGTATCTAGCTATTCTTGAGAACTCGATGGTATCATTACCACTATCAGCACCAACCTGGATCGAAGCTCTACCATCAACAGTGCAGAGCTTGATGACAATGTCGTCTACAGCTACACCTACTCATTCAGCACAACAGGAGATTTCGACGCGTGCAACATCTTCCGCAGAGCAGAGCTCAAAGGCTTCAGAAGTTAACATGTCAGCAGTGTTACAATGGCTGTCAACAGTGCCAGTGACATTGATGAAGGAAGAAGCATCCAACTGTGTTCCATCACCCAACTGCACGTACTGTGAGAAGATCAAAAACTTGAAATTACGGGATTATGTAATACACAATTGTAATAATAACTCTGAATGCATTAAATATCAGTGCAACAGATTTTAAGCAACTTTATACTCTATGGAAGTTTAAAACGGCACCTCAGGAATTGTGATAGACTGGCTGTACATTCATCGGAATCAAGCTGTATATTTTTTAACAAAACATTAGCAAATATTCGAAGTACAAAACAACATGAAATATATCGCTGTCCTTTTAATGAAGTCGATAATTCGTCTTTGTGTGAAAATTGTGTTGTCCTAATATGTCGACCTAATAAACTGAATAGACATTTAAAGTCATGTAAAGGACTTAGTCCGTACAATAAGTAGACTGTTTGAATCGAGAAATCCACGAAACTTTAGTAATTTGTCTGTGTATTTTTTTGTACTTGTAGTAGTGTAGTATTGATGTAATAAAAGTTTTGTTAAAAGAACTTGCAGTGTTTTTATTTTCTCAAACCTGTCACTTTAGTGGTACTTTATTTAAATCAAAGTTGTTTTGTATCAGCCAGGGATCGAACCAAGGACCTTAGTCGATCTAATTAATCAGTATATAGATTACAAATTTCTTTCATTAATTATGAACTTTTTCCCGAATCTCTAGCATTAAAATTACGAATTTCCAATATGGTGGTCTTGATGTCTGATAGGATGATGTTAGTAGAGAATTTAAAGTCTCTTTAAGGATGTTAAACATGGTTTATTGGAATTATTTTTGTTTTACATAAAATTAAACATTATTGCATCGATCGGGTATCGAACCGAGGACAGGAATCGATCGAATCAATATGTAAATTAATGAGTGATTTATTTAATGAATTTTGGAACTTTTCCCGAATTTCTAGCTAAATAATTACACAATTCCAATGTGGCGGCCAAATGACAAGATGGCGGGTTGTACAGCAATTATAATAAATGATTACTGCACTCTAGCGGTACGAATTAAACTCACATGGTGTCAGCGCACCTCAGCAGACGATACAATGAAGATGGCTTCCAGCAGACGAGGACAAGATGGCGGACATGACGTCATGATAACTGGCTATATATATGCAATGACATAAGTGGTGGGGGTCATTCTGCCAGCACCCACCACGGGGGAAGGATCGGTCGCCATTTTAATTTTTTTTGCCCTCACCAGGTTCGAACCGAGGACTCCGAGCTCCGTGTCGTAAATGTATGTTTTTTTAAATATTTTTATTAAAATTTTATTATTTAATTTTTTTATAAATTTTAATTTTTTTCCATTAAAATCGGATAATAAATAAAAAGTTAAACATGGCGGCCATAACAGAAATTGCAAAGGTGACGTCATAATTCAAAATGGCGGAAAACAAAACGCCGGAAAGTTCGAGAAAACAAAATTACGTCATCCAAAATGGCGGATCTAAGATGGTGGATCCAAATTGGACGCCGGGGTCAAGGTCAAGGTCACGGTAATACTTGTCCCGTTACGCTGTGTCCCGTTACGCTTATCAAAAATGGCTGTCGTGATGTCACAATCCAATATGGCCGCCGTACACACAACACCACAACCTGAAGCCAGGCGCAGGAGCCCCCAAAACATACTACTCACACCGTATTATAGTTATGAGCCCACGAGCGTGTAAATATTTCGAGTCCAACAGAGAATATGCTAGTTAAAAGAAATTCAAACAAATATTATATTGTTAATTTATAACATCTGAAACAATTGTTTCCAATATGGCCTCGTAACTGTGCGATTAGCATCGCTGAATACCAATCGATAGGTTGACGTATCAAATCCCGGCGGCTGAAATTTTTTTTGTACTTGTAAAAATAAATACGGCGCGCAAGACACTTCAAAAGTAATAAACATATTTGAATTAATAAATGCAAATAAAAGTAAATTTATTAATTAAATTGTAGATTCCATTTCACTCCTTTATATCCATAAAAAAATTGATAATTCAATAAAAATGATTCAATTTTATTCATAAAAGTATGCAGAGGTAGATTTTATCATACAAAAGTTTAAAAAAATTTTTAAAAAATTTCTTCCTCAAAAAATATAATATTTTAAATGCCTAAATGGTTTGGTTGCAAAAACCTATTACGGCTTAGTCTCAGGCCGAATATTATATTTTATTTTCTTCTGGATCAATCATTTTATCAATGTTTTGTTATGACATCACGTTAAACTATCGTCCGTAAACCGACTTTACAGACGACCAATTTTTTTTATGACTTTGGTGTCTTCGATACGTGTCCCGTCTTAGACAATCGGACACTTTGGCCTTTTAATAGATATATTTTTATTGTAAGAAGAAATGTTTTGCCCTGAGATAGTTTATGATAGAAATACACTTCAGGAAATAGTGCCTTAAAAATGTGTATTCTTACATAATGTAACAAACGTTGAATAATTATTTTCCTGTAATTCACACTTTCAGATGAGGGTGTTCTTAGTCCAATATAAGCGTCAAAAACACAGTAGGTTAATTTTTTTAATAACTTGACATCATAATGAATATGGTAACATTTTTTTATCCACACAAATAGAAAATAGTATTCTTCTAACCATCGTTTAATTTTTTTACAGCTATTTTAAATAGTTTTTTATGACAAAAATGACCAATTTTGCGGATGGTTTTCAGTTGACTGGAATATAAACCCATAAAAGTTCAGGCTACAGTTTATCAAACATAAACAATTCAAAAACGAACAAGGTTACAGTACTTCATTTTTGTTAGATTTTAAGAAAACTATTGATTAGTTTGGCGAGTGACTCCGCCCAGCACTATTTCACGATCCAGCTACTCTATTATTGACGCTGTATAACAATCTTAACAATTTTGTAGTAAAAATGGATCACAGCATGGTTTCTATAAACCTCATGTCGAAAGAAGGTAACAGCCTCTATTGCTTTTTTTTTTTTAGATAATTACTGGCTAACAACAATAAACAAGACACACTTGAGTGTCAGAATTATTTTACATGAGCCTCTACCAAAAACATATTGAAACTCAATCCAACTGAAAGATATATTTATAAATATATTTTTGCATTTAATTGCTTAAGTCTTTAACAAAATAGTATATACGTATATCACAAATTACTGTACACCAGATACACTTATGATTATAAAACTATTAGAATTAGTGTCTCGTAAAAACATATCAAAACAACGTAATTGTGTGGCTTTGTGTGGCTGGTGTATGCATGCAACTTAGTTATTTAGGGACTTTAATAAATAATTAATTAATGGGAACTTGATAAATGTGAATTAAATTTTTATTTAAAATAAAATAGGGAATGCCATTGTCCTACCCGAAGTTTATTCTCATCTGTGGCCGTCTCCTTAATGACGAACATTCGCTCTAGGAATAATTGCTGTCCGCTTATAAGTATAAGAAACCATAAATAATTTTAAATATCTATATCAAATCTCGGGATATTTGGTCTTTTGATAAATTAAAAATATTAAAGAAGGTATTTATTTTTCTTTGTCTTATTTCCAAGGTGTTGAGGGCGTAGAGTGTTCTGCTATTCCTGTATTCTCTTCTCTTATTCAGCTGGCCTGGCGACGAAAGAAACGACAGCCAATCTTGCACTGTTATTAGTTTAATGAATCAGACAAATAAAATAATGCCTCTCACAGAAACAAAACCGTCGCTACACAGCTGCTACCGACTATCGAATCAAAAGGGGAGAGTCACTGCAATAAATAAAACTGAAACGAAAAGCAAAATTCAAATTGACAGCTGTCTAAAACACCGGATTAAATTAAAACTGTTTAAAACAATATAACTCTTTCAATTTGGGTGCGCTGATATATAAAATTTAAATCAAAGTACTTAAAAAAATTGCATAGTTCGAAAGATAAACAAACTATTGAAGATTTCATTGTAGGCAACATACTATTGGGATACGAAATGCAAAGGTTTAATAAACATACGTTTAATTAGGTGGGCACGTTAATTTAAGAAAATAAACGTTATTTTTTACATTTTACTGCTTTCCTTTAGTAAACTTCTTCAGAACGATCGAAAATATTTATACAATATACACCTTCCTTCATATATCATGCCTTAAGCTTTATCTTTTTTTTCAAGCCATTTAGTATTCAACTACCTTTCTACTCTTAATAATCCTTCATAAGCTTGAAGCGAACTATGAAGATATCCTCGTCAAAGAAAGCTCTAGCCTATGATGGAGATATAATTTTAAAAATGGGTGCGTGTACTTATGTACGCGCGTAAAAAGTTATACTTCTTTGGCATCATTAAAAATAGTTTTTAATTGCATGCTAATAATTAATTACAATAAAATAATAAAAGGGCTGGAAAAAGATAGTCAACACAGTCAATAAAGGTCAGTTTAAAATCGATAAATTAAATTATAAAACTTAGAGAATCATAAAATATTTGACATAATTTGTACTTAATATTATAAATTTCTTAATTATAAATATTAATTATTGATTATTTAATATTTTAAAAGAAAATACATAAACTTAATAATAAATTCAAGAATTTAAATTAAATTTATTAATTTTTTAAATATTTATTATTTTTTAATTTAATATTCACTTTTCATTTTTATCAAAAAGTTTCCATTAAATTTGTTCATTATTCATTTTTATAAATATTTATTATTTATTCAATTTAATAATAAATATTAAAAATTAATATTTTAATTTGATGTTCGATTTTAATTTTAATCACAAATTTTTTATTAAATTTATTTCTTTATTTTGTAAATATAAAATAACCAATAATAAATATTTAACATTAACAATTTAATAATATTTAGTATTAATTATATAAAAAAGTTAACCTCAATTATATTGGAGCACTTGAAAAAGTATAAAGGCACAATTTTTGAAGTTATACTTCTTTAGGCGCGTTATGAAAAAATGATGAGAGTGAAAATTTAAGATGCGCGCGCATCACTGTAACACAAAATTAACAGGTTGAAGCTGCGTGCGCACCATGTGACGACATTTTCACGGGAAGATGGCGGACCCATGTGTATGAACATAAACCCACATTAGGGGACATACCAAACGTATTGGTGTGCCAAATGAAACTTTATGATAGTGAAATTACAATGGAATTTATTTTGGTAAACTAAAATAGTCATAGTAAAGAGTAAATTCCAAGGTTTAAAAACAAAACCACATTATTTTGGTATTACATCAAATATAATACGCATTTTCCTCGTAACCTTCTGTCAGAGAAGTGGTTATACTGCGCGGTCAATTAAAATCAAAAATCAAATTAAAATATTAATTTTTAGTATTTATTATTAAATTGAATAAATAATAAACATTTATAAAAATAAATGAACATATTTAATTAAAACTTTTTGATAGAAATGAAAAGTAAATATTAAATTAAGAAAATAATATATATTTAAAAAATTATTAAAATAAAATAAAATTTTTGATTTTATTATTAAATTTATTTATTTTCTTTCAAAATATTAAATAATCAATAATAAATATTTACAATTAAGAAACTTATAATATTAAGTACAAATTATGTCATACATATTTATGATTCTCTAAGTTTTTTATTTAATTTTTTCAAATTTAAACTGAAATTTATTTACTGTGTTGACTATCTTTTTTCTGCCCTTTTATTATTTTATTGTAATTAATTATTTGCATGGAATTAAAAATATTTTTAATGATGCCAAATAAGTATAACTTCTCACGCGCGTACATAAGTACACGCACCCATTTTTTTTTTTTTGGTTTTCAACCCTGATTTCCATCCTTCGTAGAAATGGTTGGTAAAATAAAAATTTACTTTAGACAAAAATTGTAGACCAAATTTTGGAAGTTAAAAAAAATAATAATGGATTCAATAGTGTACATCGTACGGAAGTTTCATTTATATTTTTATTCCAACCGCTGCATTTTCAACCCCTTAACGAAAACTGATTTAAAAAAAGTTTTAGATAATAATTTTTCGAAGTTTTACAATCAATTATTATAGATTCTATAGTTTACTTAATAAGGGAGTTATGATTGTTTTTGTTCGTTAAACCGTTTTTGTTCTTTATCCACTGTTTATACTATTTGCAGAAATGGTTGGTTGTATTAAAAAATGTGTTAGACAAAATTTTTGATAATATTATTATGATTTACAAACATTCTTAATTATTTAATATCGTGCCTAATAACAGAGTTATGATATTTTTGGTCCTTACATCCTGGTTTCATTCCACCCGTTGCTATAATTTTTGGTCGTATAAAATTATTTCGGACGAAAGTTGTAGATAGTATTTTAAGTTTTTACAATAAATAAGAACGGATTAAACTATGTAATTTGTAAATAAATTATTATTATTTTTTAATATCATTCGCACGATTTTTCATTCCCTTGCTGCAATGGTTAGTTTTATCACAAATGTTTTCAGAGAAATGTTTAAGATAAATTTATACATTTTACGAACAAATTTAACGGATCCGATAGCGTGTTTACTAAAGAAGTTATAATTATTTTTTCTCAGGTTCCTGATTTTTCCACCCTTTGCAGTTATGAGAGGTCGTATCAAAAACGATTTTGTTGGACACTCCACTTGGCAGGCCAACAAGGGCTTAAAAGCAGGACAGGTGGTTTTCGGCAATAAGCACCACAGAGTTAGGTCAGGCGAATATTATTAATTATATAATTATATAATTATATAATTATATAATTATGTTACACTTCACAAACAATGGTGCTTTGCTCATAAACAAAGGGGCGCGAAAGCTTCTGTGCTCCGTCACTTATCCACAACTTCCTGACAACATAATGATAAACTAATTAAATAATATACAAAGCAGAACTAATGAAACATAAGCCTGTCTTTGATTATTTACAATAGAAGACCCTGAAAGAAGATAATAAAATTAAATATACTCGCTACTGGCATGCATCCACATGATTTTAAGAAGAACAAAAGCGTCAAAGTAAACTGTAATTTCATAAAAAAAAGAAAAGTTTGAATTAAAGAATAAATATAATTATTCGCTTGGGATTACTAAACCGCAATTAAGAGTGAGCAAGTTCAGGGTCCTAAGCATTTACTGATGACCAAATGTTACTTCATACGGGAATACTGTCTCTCACACACGCTAGTATCTTGTAACTGACGGACAAGTCCGATAAATAACACCGCCTGAGAAGCTGGCGTGTTTCCTTAGTAACTACTAGGCTTGGCGGGTTTAAGCATTCTTGCGGAAGAAATATAAAAGAATAGGAAAATAACTACGCACAACATAAAAACACGGATTACTTTCTAACAAATGGAAACAAGTTTTAGTTTCTTAAGATTTGCATTTTAAAACACCTGGTCCCAGAATTACGATCCAAAGATATTTTCACTCTCAAGAGACACTATAGATCTTGATGGCCTGCAAGTGGCTCACTCCCGTTGCCTTCTCCCCCTCCAGTTCGGACAGCAAGCTAACTCTGACGTCAGCAGTGAGCGAGACACATTCCGTCGGAGAGCGCGCACACGGAACTGGAGACGAGAGGGAAACAAATAGAATTTATTTCGAATTCATCAGTTTTTTTAGGTTCACGGTAATTTCGTTTATTTTAGTACTCAAAACTGATTACGTTGATTTAAGCACTTACCTGAAGCTACTACTAATCAAAATATTTTGTAATTATTCTCGATGAAGTAGAGCGGGTTTTAAAAACATCAGTTGTCTGGAATGACTATTATTCTAAAAGTACAAAAAGTTACTTTCTAATAAAATGCCCCTGTGCCCGAAAAATAGAGAATTTTAAATCAACAAAAATTAATTTTGAAATATTTTAAAATAGCCAGTGTCCCCCACTTCTCCTCAGCGAAAAGGCAAAATGCCCAGTACTAATAAATAATTATAAAATGAATGATATATAGTGCATTAGTTCTGGTTTCAGGTATGTTTGCGTGGGCCAGGTCGTGTTGGCGCTCGGGGTACTAAATACGGGAACTCACATGTGCTCTTGTACAGTTGCGCTGTAGCCGAGACGTAACCGCCGCCCCAAGCAGAGTTGATTAGGGTTTATTGGACGGCGTGTTTGCTACCAGAGTTTCCACTTACGCTATGGCGGTCGCGCGCTGGGCGAGAGAGAGCAACAACTTGTTTTTGGTTCGCGGGGGAGAAACAAATACACGCTTCGCCCAACCACCTCATTTTATTTATTTCTTTATTGCCTTATTTTAAGTGGCGAAGTTAAGGCGTTCCGCCTTGTCTTACACTTAACCACATACATCTTTACTAACCAGGTACATGCAAAGTAAATCTGATAAATGTTATACCCTAGACACACCAAAAGTTGTCACAAATATGAAAATATCAAATTTTTAGAATAAAAGATACACATGAGCTACCTGAAGTATAATATATTATCGGAATTATATAAAAAGTTTTTTTAAATCTAATGGTAAAGTTATAAATATTAAAATATATTTAGTAACCTAAATATGTATGTAAAAACTAACGAAGACCCAAATAAATTAAATATATATACCAATACATTTTCTTACAATAAATCATATATATAAATATATATACCAGTAATTCACACATATTCAATTACACATATCTGATACCACAGATAAACCCGATTATTGGAGCTAAGCAAGTACCTAAGTAGGAGGAGCGAAAGGGTTCTGGGAAAATGTAAACATTGATCAAGCAAAGATGGCGGCCCCAGGAGTCGCCGTAGGCTGGGGGCCGCCATCTTGCCAGCCAGGGAAAGTGTAAATATTGATTATGTAACCCTGACAACCAAACAGTGTCTGCTGGAGGCCGCCATTGTTGTTGACATCCATCACCTTAGTTCTACCTTTGGTTGCCAGAGCGCACCACCGTCGCTTAGAAGGCAGGAGTTTTGTACAAAAAAAGCTGGGCGGCTGGGGTTTGATCTGGGGGACGCAATAACATCGAGGTTAGAAAGCAGACAGCTTACCAACCAGACGACGAGACCAGTTGAGGAGTAGATAAATAAATAAGGAATATATGCTTACATTCTCAAAAAAACACCTCGATTATGCTTAAAACAAATGCTGCCATACTGCTACGTCTAAATCCCAAAAGATAAAGTATGCTTAAAACAAACACTGCCAATGTTCAAAGACTATTAATTTCCCTTCCACTACATCAAGTAAAATAAGCATATGTGCATTATATATAATATTTAAATAAGCATTAAACAAATTTCGTGTAGGAAAGTAACTGAGCAGGAAGCTTGTCCATTAAGTCAGAAAAATAATACAATCTATCTTCAAGTAAAATAAATATATATTAAATATAATATTAAATAAGCATTTTACAAACGCTGTGTAGGAGAGTCTCTGGGCTGGAAAGTCTGCTCGCGCACCGTGACCAGCGTCGCATCTGCAGGCTTGTTGACATCCGCCTGCCACGAGACCGGGTCAGTGGGTGGGAGGGAAAGTGTTTACTGTAGCGACAGCAAGGCAGAACCAGCGTCAGAGGGGGATGGATGAGAAATCTGTTATTGTCACCGGCTACCGCAGGGTCATCAAGAGACGTCACACAAGTATTGGAATTAACGTTGAATATCACCGGCATTAATCCACATCTTTACCGACAAAGGAAACCACTTCCACGACACTAGGAAACAACCGCCAGACTTTCTTTGAATTTTATGTACTAAATAATTGTTAGAGTACACAGTTACTTGAATCTCAGGACCATTAAAGCAGCCTTTAATTTCATTACCATTCAAATCACTCAAATGAAACACACATGGAAAACTATGCGTAACTCTGACTACTCTGATAACCTCATGTGACCACCTAGGTTAAAAACCTTTCTCAAACATCGTCTTGTGTTTTTAAATGCGTACTTAGGAACCCACATGAGTCTTTGGCCACCTAGGATCCACTTTCTTAACACATATGTAAACTGTTTGTAGCAAAGAGTTATCCCTCACATCGTTCGGAGCCATGCCTATAGTGCGGTGGAATCTATTATTGTAGACACGAAGTATTTCTGGTAAAAGTGTAAGCCACTTATAGCTTCCTTGTGCCGAGAACTCACGGTAAAACATATCCTTTAATGTTCTATTAAAACATTCTAGAACAGACGCCATCACGTTGCTATAACTGGAATAATGATTAATTGCATACTTATGCATTAAGGCTAGAAAGGACCTATTGTAAAATTCCACTCCAGCATCACTTTGAATATTCTTAAGACATCCTGCCTCTTTTAAAATACATTCCATGGCTGCGGTGACTAACATTCCTGCCTTTTGTTTAACTGGAAACTCATAACCACATTTGCTATAAACATCTATAGCAGTAAGGATATACTTGAAACCACTATTTATCATACTGTACGGAATCATCTCCACTAAATCAACCTGTAATAAATCACGAAGTTCATAGGTCAACACAGGTCTACGAGAAAAAATTCTACAAACTCCGCGATGAAGTTCAATAGCAATCCCACGTTGTGCGACACTCATTTCGCAATACATCCCGCTTCCTTCAACTCTTCAAGAATAGATATCACCTCGTTGCTTTGTCCGGTATGGCCAGCAGCTTGCGAGGCTATTAGTAATATGAGGCGAGCAACAATCTGGTTCGGATTATCCCAATAAACAAATTGCTTTGTGCGTTGCAAATCCAATGTTTTCTGAAACAAACCACTTCCTCATTGAGGTAAGCCAATATTCGGAAACAATCCCCTAATGATATCAAACTTTGCATGCGTTTCACTTTTGTAACATTTCGTCCTAGGATCATTTCTTATATATTAAGCATTTGTAATATCTAGTAAATGTCCGTATTGTTTTAAGGCGGACTCTGAGTAGGTGTGCGGCTCTCGGCAGAACAATAATTCGAATAAGCCAGATGCAGGCTGTATAAATTCATCATTGACGCGAATTAGTTTTATTATCGTGAAAAAAACTTCCGTATCGCCTAAGAACCAATATTTGTTGCGTTTATGGAAACCATAGGTCCCGTCACCCGAGCGAAGGTTGTAGCTCCATAAGTAAGTCTGTACTTAACCCAAAGAATCGCTCATAACACCACAATGTACAGTATTGTTAGAATCATCACTATCACTCATTACCAGATCTGGTTTCACTTCTGAAGACTCTTGTTTCAGAATAACATTATGTTGCAGGATAGGTTGCACGAGCGACAAGGCTTGTTCAAGCTGATCCAAATGCGAATTAACAGACTTGAACATCTCCTGATTAATCGCATTCCTCTCCATTCACACTCGCTTAGCCAAAATATATTTAGCATATATGTTCAGTATGACATGATCTAAATAAAGCATTTGTTTCGACATATATGACTGAAGACAGCCATACAGCAATCCTCATAGAGTTACAGAAAGGGTCGATTACCTTTGATAAACTTTGTACACAGGTGTCGCCATTATAGGTTTATCAAAATTGGTTCTTTACGATTTACATTATAATTATGTGCAAAAGTAATTCCCTCCACAGTCTTGGCATCTCTTGTACTCGGATATACTCTTTAATTTACCATGTTGTGTGTGACAATATTTATGATTTGATTCGCTCCAATATAGCTTCATGTTTTGACACTTCCAATTATGCGCCAGGTAATGAGCAACGCTTCCCCTTAGTCAAAATGGGTGTAACAGGGGTGATGAAGGATGAGACCGCTGGCATGATCATTATGGAGTTTGTTAGTCTGCGCCCGAATCTTTACGCATTTAAGATGGAGGATGGCTCTTCTATGTGTAAGGCCAAGGGAATCTAGGCCAGCCTACTGCGTTCACTCCTGTTTCCTCAATACCTGGATTGCTTGCTTATAAATTCACAGATTCTCGTGACCCAATACCATTTCCGATCGCGAGGTCACACTTTGTTTATGGAGCATGTGATTAAGGTCGCATTGTCTTCAGGAGATGATAAGCATTGGCTTTCTGAAGACCGTGTCAGCACTCTGCCTTGGGGACATAAGGACCTACGCCTTTCCCCTGACCACGATTAATCATTCCCTTGTTATGTTCAGCAGTGCTTATCTTCGTGCTATCATCCCCGACTGGCTCCCAAGGGGTGGTTGTAGGAAAACACTAGTGCTCTCTGGTCCTCCCGCCCTTCGGTTGAGTTCCGACCCGTGCCACTGCACGTGGAGAAAAACCTATTGGTAAGTTTTTTTTCCCCCGGTCACTGTATATTTGTTCAGGTTAGATTGCTTTTACAAAAGTTAACTTAATTTAATTTTCAGGCTAAATTGCTTTTAAGTTAGAATGGTCTTATCGTAATTTATTTTCTCTTTTACAAAGGTTAATGTAATTTATTTTCAGGTTAGAATGGACTTAATATATATTTATTATTTTCAGGTTTAATTGCTTTTAGGTTAGAATGGACTTAACGTAATTTATTTTGAGGTTAGAATGGTCTTAATGTAATTTATTTTCTCTTTTACAATTGCTAACTTGAGCTTACATAATTTATTTTCATGTTAGAATGGTCTTAACATAATTTATTTTCTCTTTTACAAATACTATCTAGAATTAACGTAATTTATTTACAGGCTAGAATGGACTTGACGTCATTTTTTCCAGGTAAGATTGCATTTAAAGCTAGTATGGTCTTAACATAATTTAATTTCTCTTTTACAATTGATAACTTAAGCTAACGTATTTATTTTCTCTTTTACAAATGCTAACTAGGGTTAACGTAATATATTTTCAGGTTAGATTGCTTTTAAAGCTAGAATGGACTTAATGAATTTTATTTTCAAGTTAGATTGTCTGTTTTGAGTTGTAGCGATAGCATTTGTTTGAACTATATAATGTTCTGCAGGTCTCCCCAACATGATGGAGATGTCCATGCTCGAGGTATTGGAGAGACATAAACCACCACACATAGCGGAACTATTCTTCACGGAGGAGGTGGTTGAGGGAGACCCAAATCCACCATCCTCCATGGGACTTCCCAACGGAGCTGTGGTGTTGGCGGGCCCTTCGGGGACGTGTCCCTGGAGACAACTTCCAACCACAGCTGAGTGGCGTGGATATTACATACTTAAGGAACAGTAATATTAATAAAACTAACATTCTTTTTTACCCTTGCATGGTCTAAATTATTTCTTTTTCCACTCTGTATGTTCCTAATGCTTGCTCATTTACTGTGCACAGCGACTGCGGTAGGCGATGGCCTGACCTTGCGCTCGCTGCGGTAAACACTTTCACTGTCACTCAGCAGGTAAACAATGGTTTCACAAAGCTGGTCACGGCGCGCGAGCAGGCTTCCAGCCCAGAGAATTTCCTACACTGCATTTGTATAATGCTTATTTTAAAATTATATTTAATGCACTTATGCTTAACTTAATTGATGCAGATGAAGGTAAATTAATAGTCTTTGAACTTTTACTATTTTTTAATAAACACATTAAAATATTGTTATGCTATTTTTTGTATATATATGATGTATGGAATTTTAATTTCGCATTTAGTGCGTGGAGTCTCAGTGGACAACACCTGGATGACGCTCTCCTCTGTGATGTTAAAGATGGCGGCTTGGTGCTCCCTGAGAGCTGTATTTAGACATAGCAGTATGGTGGCATTTGTTTTAAGCATACTTGGGGTGGTTTTTTTAAACATAACTACTATGGTGGCATTTGTTTTAAGCATACTTTATCTTTTGGGATTTAGACATAGCAGTATGGCAGCTTTTGTTTTAAGCATACTTGGAGTGTTTTTTTTAAACATAACTAGTATGGCAGCATTTGTTTTAAGCATTCTCGAGGTGTTTTTTTAGAATGTAAGCATATATTCCTTATTTATTTATCTACTCTTCAACTGGTCTCATGGTTGTAAGGTGTCTGCTTTCTAACCTCGACGTTCTTGCATCCCCCGGATCAAACCCCAGCCGCCCAGCTTTTTTGCACAACTCCTGCCTTCGAAGCGATGGTGGCGCGCTCTGGCAACCAAAGGTAGAACTAAGGTGATATATGTCAACAACAATGAAGGCCTCCAGCAGACACTGTTTGGTTGTCAGGGTTACATAATCAATGTTTACACTTTCCCAGGCCGATAAGATGGCGGCCCCCAGCAGACGGCGACTTCTGGGGGCCGCCAACTTTGCTTAATCAATGTTTACATTTGTCCCAGAACCCCTTCTCTCCTCCTACTTACCTAGACATGTTGTGAACGATTCCTGGGAAAGATCGACAGTGTAGTCGCATGTCGAGAAATAATTACTTAATAAACAATAAAGAGCCTTTGAATGGTCAATAATATTGTTTAGCTTTTAATGTTATTTATTACTTTTAAATTTATTTTTTATTTTTTATTTATTACATACTTCTAAATTATTAATATTTTTGATTACATTATTACCTGTTAAATACAGCCTTCATTATTACAGTACTTTTTTAAAAATGTTTTTGGATAAAACTAACCGTAATCTAAGGTTCTTATACAAATTTTCCCGAGAAAATAAAAAGATCTTCATTGGAAATGATTCTGAAAATCATACAAGTTGCATAATACAATTTTTATGTATAATAAAGTGTGCCCTGTGCTACCTAGTGTGCCACAGAGGGTTCTGACTCGCTGCTGTTCCGCGCTTTGAGTGAAGTCACACCGCGCCGGCGTCATGACCGCGATATAAACCTTCCAAAGTTTTCTCCATTTTGCAAAACGTATATCGCTAAGGGGTTGAAAAGGAAGGAAGATTGGTTTTATAATAATATATCATATATAAAAATCGAATCATATAACAGGTAAAATACTGACCAAAGATAACACACAATGAGTTACAATTTTTAAAAATATTTTTTAACTTATACAATTTATAAAGAAAATCTATGATTTTTTAATAAAAAACACATGAAAATGAAAAAAGTGAAGATATTGTACATGAATACTGAACATACAAACCCGCTAATGGCGAAAATGATTTAAGCAGCTAAGATGATTAAAGGGTAGTTAATTTTTATTGATAACATTTCATCATCTCTTCAACAAAGACCATATGAAAATTAAGAAACTTAGCTCGAATAACCTACATATGTTTCACATAGCGTTATTTTATTTAATTTAGACAGCTTAAAGATTATTTTTGTTTATACTTCTGTGTCTTAAATTATAAATGGATATAGTGACATTTCAAAACATAGTCTCAATCATTGGTTCTAGGAAAACTTGAAATTTGGTAAGTAACATTCCTTATAGAAAGTGAGCATCCAGTAGAAGGTTTTTTATCTTATAAAATTTAAATCCTGAAGCAGTTAAGAGCGGGGTTATGGTACCTATGGATGAAAATATTAGATTTTACTAATAACTCGAAATTTCTGAAATTTGTAAAAAATAAGTTAGTTTAAGATATGTAGTTTTTATGTAAACAAGTTTATATGAATAAAAAAAAATTAAATGGAAGACCTTATAAACGGTTTTAAAAATGTTAAAATTAATAAAAAAAGTATATATAAAATTAAGTTTAGAAACGTAAAGCAAAACCAAGAACATTCTTATGCGTAGAAAAATATTGCCAACACACATTCACACACCAACACACACTAAATCATACACTCAAAGATATAACAAAACAGCACATTATTTTACGTGGACGAAGTCACGTATAAAACTTAAAAAATATAATGTATGAAGTATCACGTTCTAGCAATACAGTGTGAACTATATATATACAAAACCTACTAATGAAAATATTTGCTAGACATTATAAAATATTTATTGAATACCACAAAAAAAAATTATGGCGCGACGATAATTTTTGGATTTGAGTATATAAATAAAATTTTCAAAAACGAACATTTTGCGTTTTCCAGTGTTAACTTCAATCGCTAAGTTTTAGCATTTTAGAATCTACATTTTGCATGTATAAATAACTTGAAATATAAAATTTAGTATTTCTGAAGTACCTTTAAATATGAAACAAAATTAACCAAAAAAAAAATTTTATTTCAATGATTTAAATTGATCTTGCAATTTAGAAAATAAAGATTCCTGAAACAAACATACAATAAAAATAAATAATAATCGGCTGTAATTATTATGTTATATGTTTATAGCAAGTAAAAATGTGTGAGTATTTTTTTTAAGTGCAAAAAAATCTAATAGAACATAGACTCCAGTTAGCACAAGCTGAGAACATTTAAAACGCATTGCTCATCAGAGAAATTGGACGGTGTTAACACAGTGATGATAAACCCCATTACTCAAGTTAGCGGCTAGACACCAGCTCAGTCGTCATTACGAAACGGAATGACACGAAATCCGAGAAGGCTCTTGCCGGCAAGCAATTAAAGCTATTACTTTCCCTTTCCGGTGAGGGAAGCCATTCCGAGTGCGTAATTGATGAATCTGTACGAAAGCACCCATAGACTGAAGCCAAAAAGGTGGGGTTAATTCAAGTACGTTTGGTTGTTCGGGAACAAAATTAGTAGTCTCGGAAAGTTAGGATTTACTGTTGGGGAAATAAATGTCACTAGCGTCGACTAGTTCACTCTCTAATTATTTTTTTTAAAGTATTTTTCTGTAAATAGTATAAACTTTTATATTGTATATCATATAATATTCATATAAATTTGTTTTGTGAGTATTATTTTGATTCAATTTTTTTTTTACATTTTACAGTTACGTTTCCTTTGTATTTTTTGTACAAGTTGGCAAGAGGATTTCTTGAACGATCTAGCAAGTTTTATATTAAAGTATAGTAATTTATGTGTATGTATTTATACAATTTTAGGCACAGTTTATTTTTTTGTAAATAATAATAATTTTTATTAGTATACGTGTTTGTATATAAATGTATTAGTGAGGTAATAGTGACGTGTCACTCCGCAGCGCTAGGCTCTGGCGGTGGAGGGGTGGGGAACTAGCAGCCGGCAGCCTGGCCGAGCGGACGTGTCACTCCGCAGCGCTAGGCTCTGGCGGTGGAGGGGTGGGGAACTAGCAGCCGGCAGCCTGGCCGAGCGGACGTGTCACTCCGCAGCGCTAGGCTCTGGCGGTGGAGGGGCGGGGAACTAGCAGCCGGCAGCCTGGCCGAGCGGACGTGTCACTCCGCAGCGCTAGGCTCTGGCGGTGGAGGGGCGGGGAACTAGCAGCCGGCAGCCTGGCCGAGCGGACGTGTCACTCCGCAGCGCTAGGCTCTGGCGGTGGAGGGGCGGGGAACTAGCAGCCGGCAGCCTGGCCGTGCGGACGTGTCACTCCGCAGCGCTAGGCTCTGGCGGTGGAGGGGTGGGGAACTAGCAGCCGGCAGCCTGGCCGAGCGGACGTGTCACTCCACAGCGCTAGGCTCTGGCGGTGGAGGGGTGGGGAACTAGCAGCAGGCAGCCTGGCCGAGCGGACGTGTCACTCCACAGCACTAGGCTCTGGCGGTGGAGGGGCTGGGAACTAGCAGCCGGCAGCCTGGCCGAGCGGACGTGTCACTCCGCAGCGCTAGGCTCTGGCGGTGGAGGGGCGGGGAACTAGCAGCCGGCAGCCTGGCCGAGCGGACGTGTCACTCCGCAGCGCTAGGCTCTGGCGGTGGAGGGGCGGGGAACTAGCAGCCGGCAGCCTGGCCGAGCGGACGTGTCACTCCGTAGAGCTAGGCTCTGGCGGTGGAGGGGTGGGGAACTTTCAGCCGGCAGCCTGGCCGAGCGGACGTGTCACTCCGCAGCGCTAGGCTCTGGCGGTGGAGGGGCGGGGAACTAGCAGCCGGCAGCCTGGCCGAGCGGACGTGTCACTCCGCAGCGCTAGGCTCTGGCGGTGGAGGGGCGGGGAACTAGCAGCCGGCAGCCTGGCCGAGCGGACGTGTCACTCCGCAGCGCTAGGCTCTGGCGGTGGAGGGGTGGGGAACTAGCAGCCGGCAGCCTGGCCGAGCGGACGTGTCACTCCGCAGCGCTAGGCTCTGGCGGTGGAGGGGTGGGGAACTAGCAGCCGGCAGCCTGGCCGAGCGGACGTGTCACTCCGCAGCGCTAGGCTCTGGCGGTGGAGGGGTGGGGAACTAGCAGCCGGCAGCCTGGCCGAGCGGACGTGTCACTCCGCAGAGCTAGGCTCTGGCGGTGGAGGGGTGGGGAACTAGCAGCCGGCAGCCTGGCCGAGCGGACATGTCACTCCGCAGCGCTAGGCCATGGCGGTGGAGGGGCGGGGAACTAGCAGCCGGCAGCCTGGCCGAGCGGACGTGTCACTCCGCAGCGCTAGGCTCTGGCGGTGGAGGGGCGGGGAACTAGCAGCCGGCAGCCTGGCCGAGAGGACGTGTCACTCCGCAGCGCTAGGCTCTGGCGGTGGAGGGGCGGGGAACTAGCAGCAGGCAGCCTGGCCGAGCGGACGTGTCACTCCACAGCACTAGGCTCTGGCGGTGGAGGGGCTGGGAACTAGCAGCAGGCAGCCTGGCCGAGCGGACGTGTCACTCCGCAGCGCTAGGCTCTGGCGGTGTAGGGGTGGGGAACTAGCAGCCGGCAGCCTGGCCGAGCGGACGTGTCACTCCGCAGCGCTAGGCTCTGGCGGTGGAGGGGTGGGGAACTAGCAGCCGGCAGCCTGGCCGAGCGGACGTGTCACTCCGCAGCGCTAGGCTCTGGCGGTGGAGGGGTGGGGAACTAGCAGCCGGCAGCCTGGCCGAGCGGACGTGTCACTCCGCAGCGCTAGGCTCTGGCGGTGGAGGGGTGGGGAACTAGCAGCCGGCAGCCTGGCCGAGCGGACGTGTCACTCCGCAGCGCTAGGCTCTGGCGGTGGAGGGGTGGGGAACTAGCAGCCGGCAGCCTGGCCAAGCGGACGTGTCACTCCGCAGCGCTAGGCTCTGGCGGTGGAGGGGTGGGGAACTAGCAGCCGGCAGCCTGGCCGAGCGGACGTGTCACTCCACAGCGCTAGGCTCTGGCGGTGGAGTGGTGGGGAACTAGCAGCCGGCAGCCTGGCCGAGCGGACTTGTTTGTGCGAGCTAGTGACGCGCGCCAGAAGAGACGCCGGATCGGGCGTGCGTGCAATGTAGTAAGTCTAGGACTGTGAATCGAAGGTGTTAATGGCGCGCCAGATTGCAGTGATAAACGGTGTCAGCGCTTTGTTACGAGTGGGTTTGAAGTGTAGCGCGCTACAGCCTGACCTCGCCTGTGCGCTCGGGTCTCGAGGCCTGTCCAGGGCCGGGAGGTAACCGCCGACCAGCAGGACATCCAAGAAGTCTCAGCATTGCCACCGCCCGCTCCAGATTCATACTCGTTACGTCATGTTTCACCCAGAGACATCGGAAGAAAGATACGAGTGAACTTGTGCTATTAGTTTAACGCGAGCACGCACCGTAACTTAACTAAAATGTACTTAACTCGGCTGTAAATAATTTTGTATTCCCCCCCCCCCCCCCCGCTTTCCAAGTGTTGGAGAAAGACAGACTTTTTGTGCAAGTTAACAAATAGTTGATAAATGGTCATTTGTGAATAAACATCGACTTTGTTCTGAGAGATTTTTTACAGGATGCTTAAGATGATGTTTTATTATTTGCCAAAAATTTGATTGCAAATATCGCTTATAGCATTTTTTTTCAAAAACGTTGTATAATAGTTAAGAAATGTAGTATATTATTTTGATATCTTTTTAGAGCAAAACTATTTTCTTACACGCGTAAGATTAATAATTGTTATAAAACTATTTTATTATGAGGGTTTTAGTTTTTCCAGTATATTGAGTTGTTGATAATGTTTATAAAATTACACCAGCTCAGCCCCTATGCATAAAATGCTGTACGTTTGATCAAACATAAGGCATTTACTAAAAGTTATTTTTAATAATTTTTGGTGAAATTAATTTTTTTTGATACCTGCGATTTATCTTAGACGTTTCTGCCTAAAGTTTTGGAAAGTTAATGAAAGTAAAAGGTCAAAAAAGTGTGTTACTCATAATTTTTTTGATACATTTGAGTATAACCATTATGACGAGGAGACGCTATAGTAGAGTGTAAAAAGGTGTGCCACCCCGTTTTTGAAAATAGGGAGTCACATCACGTTGACTTTGAAAATGGGATAGCCACATTATATCGCTTTTAAAAAGGGGGAGCCACATCACGTTGCTTTTGAAAAAGGGAGAGTCACATTAAATTGCGTATGAAAAGGGTGAAACCACATTACATTGCTTTTTAAAAGGGGGATGCCATATTGCATTGCTTTTGAAAAGAGGGGAGCCAAATAACGTTGCTTATCAAAATGAAGAAACACATCACATTGCTTTTGACAAGGGGGGAGCCACATAACATATTGTTTATATTCAGGACTGTTAACTATGGAATCAGATATGCATAGGAGTAATTTTGTTTATATTTACGTTCAACATAGTAGTGAACGGCACAATATTCACTATTCATGTAACATTCATTTATCATTTTACAGATAAATTTGACTGTAGCATAGATTTTAACCAGTAGGACCAGATCAATATGATTCTTGACATATAATGAAAAAGCGTATTACAGTCAGCAGTACAAAGACAATATTTAAAACTGTTAATAATAGCAGACCAGAAATGATCAATATTTAGTATTTTATTTGTAAAGTTTAAATAATATATTCACCTAATTAAACAGTGTTGTACTTCTAACAAGCTTAGTCCAGCCCGCTTACTGGTCTGTAGTAACATTAGGTGTGCGCTTGTTTGAAAATATACAAAGAAAATCATATTTTCGTAACTTCAACTTTAAGTGCAGTTCCCAAAATTCCTGAGAAAGAAGAACATCTCGTAAATTAAAGTATATTACACTTAATCTAATCACTCTTAAATTCTGACTAATTGATTATTTAATTCAAAAGGCGTTTAAATTTTAAACCTCTTTTAATAACCCTGGCATTTAGGACATGTGCACATAGCGCTTTTGAAGTATAACCTTTAAACGAATTAAAGAGACGGAGTTATTTGAGATACATTTATGTGACATAGGAGAAGCGATATAGTCAACTTTCGTTACTATAATTCATACACACTCCGTCCTATGACTTTCAAACACTAGTACACATCAAATATATTATAAATTATTCAACATTAATTAAATTTGGTATTAATATTTAATGACAAAATAATTTTTAAGTTAATTTAAATACAAGGCAATAAACAAAGTGGTCCTAAAATGTTATACATACGAATTAGGGTAGAGACGAAAACATATTTTAGCCGGAATTCTGCATGTTAATTAGCGGTGATTAGTTGGGCCTCTGCCAACAATTTGATCAATAATATATAAAATAAGCTAATATTCAGAAATTTGAATAAAACCTATGATAATTTATTTTACTTTAGTGATAATAATTGCATTTTTAAAATCACAACCTTATTAATGTAATATTGCTATTTAATTTAGGGGTTATATAAAGCAAACAATTAGAGATATTCAAACACCAAGCCACAGCTTGCAATACCGTTCATAAACTACATTCTACAGCCTGCCAGAGCACAGAACCCAGCTTTTTGTAAATGTTAAACATTTTATGAGACTGCATGAAATATCAGGTACTTCCCCAAGGCTGCCACAGGCTAATGCTTAGTACTCAACAACAGATACTAACGTAAAACCACTTAGATAATATATCATTTATGCATTTTCAATGAAAATATCCATACCTGAACTTTAAGAGTTGATTTTCAATTGGGATAAGCCTTTCTTTGCAGAGCGTCCGTCCTTCGCGATAATAAACAAATATTATTAAAAAAACTACAATATTTCCAAAAGGCGATAAAAACTGAGGTTAGCTATACTTTAGGTAACCAGGACACACATGAAATTCCGTAGAATGAATCACACCGACTAAATTACTTCTCCGAACCTTAATTTGCGTTTATTTATTTGTTTATTGCTAAGTTTGACTTTTTTTATGATTTAATTCAACCTGTCTAAGTATTTTAAGAATAAATAAATTTTTACGACGGAAAAATAGTTGACTACAGCTTATATAGAATTTTTTCAAATAAAAAAAATTGATTACTAGTAAAAGTTGATCACAAAGTTTAAATAAATTGTATGAAATTTCATACACTAAATACCCTTAACGCATAATTTGACAATCAATAGAAATTGTTTGTATACAGCCTGTTTCACTGTTAACAGCACATGTACAAATACGAACCGGATGGTGAACATGAGATTCAAACACACACACGTTCAATGATTCGAATGCACACCAATTCCTCCTCGCACTGATTATCACGATGTTTACATTCGGTGGAAGTTTGGTGAGTCAACAGGCGTGATCTCGAGACTAATGATTCTGCCGTGGTAATGGTAGATCGCCCCTTCGTCCACGCCAATCAGCAGTTAGAAAACCAAGTATTCTCATGGATCTGATCCTCCTTAAAACACCTTCAATCGACAGTCAAGTTGTGACTTAAATCTCTATAATATAATATAATTTCGTGTAAAGTACAAATCTATTCGAAAAGAAATAGATTTTTGGTATTCATTTTTGTATTTTCAGTTACTATTTTACGCACGCTGGTTATCAGACGACATAGAAAAAATCTGTTAATAATAACTACAAAAGTCCCTCCACAATAAGGTACATTATTTAAGTTTATTATTAATTTAACCTTCATACGATCAGTTAAAAAAATATGTTTGATCGGGAGTAACTTCTGAACATATAAAACAAGACATATTCCTAATATTTTTAACACATTAATTTCACGTGGTTGCTTAAAACCAAACATAATCAACTTGCATTCAGTAGAATCTTTTTTGATCATGTTTGCGATTAATGAGCACTTTAGTTATCACGAAAGGTTCTAAATTTTGGAATCGAAAAAAAATATTTACTAGAAGAGGTGTTAATATTGTCATTGTCAGTAGTTAAATTTCTGCCTTCGTGATAATTTCATGAATCCTGTTAAAACGTGTTTCAAAACTTAGCAGGTACCTACAAAGACTGTAACACTGACGGGTAATATTTTTTAAATTTATTTGATTTTTAATGATGCATTGACTAATTTACAAACATTAAAATGCTACCATGGCACAGATATATAATTTTATAATTTTGAGAGAGTTTGTAATAAATTTAGCTTGGGTTGAATTGTAATAACACTAAAATAAAACGCTAGAATTCGGTCTCTAAAAAAAATGTAATTATAGCTACAACATATAACTTTGTGCAAAATTAGTCCGTCACATGTGTGAAGTGACACAACAAATATTTTAAATAACCAACAAACCTCAAATTAACATAAAAAAATTGGTTGTCTGTAAAGTCGGTTTACGGACGATAGTTTAACGTGACAACGTCATAACAAAACATTGATGAAATGATTGATCTAGAAGAAAAGGAAATATCATATACGGCCTGAGACTGAGCCGTAATAGGTTTTTGCAACCAAACCATTTAGGCTTTAAAAATATTTTATTCTTTGAGGAAGAATTTTTTTTTTAAATTTTTCTATCTTTTGTATGATAAAATCTACCTCTGCATACTTTTATGAATAAAATTGAATCATTTTTTATTGAATTATCACTATTTTGTATGGATACAAAGGAGTGAAATGAAATGTGCAATTTAATTAATAAATTTACTTTTATTTGCATTCATTAATTCAAATATATTTATTACTTTTGAAATGTTGCGTGCGCAGTTTTTATTTTTACAAGTACAAAAAAAAAAATTCGGAGCTGCCAGGATTCCAACCGATAACCTTTGATTTATGAGTTAGCTACGCTAACCGCAAGCCCACGGGGCCATACTTAAAAATAATTGTAGTTTCAGGTGTTATATATATTTATAAAAATTTTGTTCACGATAGGGGGATAGTATTATTTCGTTTTAATAACACGATTTGATAACAAATACGCATCCCAAATACACCAAACTTATTTATAATGTGTTACAATATGTTTTAAAACGTTGTGCAAAAGATCCTGGGTGTTATTTGAATAATTATTATGTGTAACTGTAAAACACCATTGTTGGTTCAAAACGTATTTGAATTTTCAACATTACTTTTAAATAACTGTACCAATTGTGCTGAAAATCGGTGGACGATAGTTAAATTACATAATATTAATAATTCAAACGACGTAAATATGATTGAAAAGTCAAATCGATGGTTATTCCAATCGAGTGGAAGAGAGATGCCACGCATGCGTCCAATGAGCATGAAGAGAGATGCCACGCATGCGTACAATGAGCAAAAAGGACACATCCGTAGTGGGACATCCGTAGTGGGACACTTTTTTCGTGCGTGCAGCCGGCGTTCATCGATTTATTATACGTTGACACGTCAAAAAAGTTTCTCAAACCAACATTTGAGTTTGTCACTAAATTTATTTACGTACAAAATAAACTTTCAGGGTAAATATTTTAAAGAAAAATATATCACAACGAGGTAAGTCCGGTTTCTCTTCAGTGAAGTAAATTATTTGGGAAGTGTATAAATTTATTTAAGGAATCAAGGTTATCTTATCAGCGAGGGTCGCTTAGAGGTTTTCATTGCAACATCAGTTTCAAGTTGGATCCGTGGGCAAGACATTTACGTAGGTGCCATTTTTATGAACTTCCTTAATCAATTTTGTTAGGAATGTTAGCTTACTTTTAACGATTTGTGCTGTTTTGTACAGCCAATAATTTCGTTTTAACTCGAATGTATTAACGTAACTTCACTGTTGCACAATAAACTGAAAGTTTATAAACAGAACTGCACACGATGTTAAATTATTAAAATCTTTAGAGAGGTGGTAATAAAGAGTGCTTATTTTAATATACGGATATCCACCACTCGCAAATCACACTCAAATTTAAACAAAAACTGATATGAAAAAAAATCACATTTCAAATTAATACAATAAATACATACTTTTACGATATTCATGATAGTACTGAAGCTTCTGTCCGCTTTATCGCAAGACACCAAGTACTTTCTTTGATAATGATATCACAATTGATCCCTCAGGAACAGGAAAAAAGGGATACTTTGCTATAAATTATTTTAGAGAAAAATTGGATATAGATATTAATAGTTTTATCAACATAAAAATAACATTAAAAATAGATTTGGCCGAGAATTGTACCGTATATACTAGATAAATTACAATAATTCAGGATAACGTCTTATTTCGAAGAAAAAAAGTAGAATTAAAAAAACAACGCTAGTAATTTTAATGCAGCTTACCCAAATGTTTATTGGTAGAGCACACCAGCACCAAATTCCTACCTGAAAAAAGAAAGAACTATAGTTATAAAGTGAATAAATATAAAACTTATAGTTATGCACATTGTTTGACAACTATAAATACAAATCATATATTAGGCAACACATCATTGTAAGTCAAGTTAAAACACACACATTTAACAGTTTTATTTAAAAAAATAATATTTTTTTGCTCTTTAACGCCTAAATGGTCCAAACTTTGAAAATTAAATTACCATGTTGATTTTATTGGTCCAGGAATTATATTCACCTTCAATTTTATCTCATAAACTTAAATATGTCTCTGAAAGAAGCATGAATTATATAAAAAACACATAAACATGTTTGCAAAACTTACGCAGCTATGTATTTTTCTAAAATCTTAATTTGCGGCCAAAATAATTGTAAACTTCATTACAAAATTTCCATTAAAAGTTTAAGAATTACTGACGAGTTTAAAAACCAGCGAACAGATCGTGCCAGGTTTCAAAGTTGTATGCTGAAAAAAAAGAGTCTCTGAGTGTCAGAGTGTCAGAGTGTCAGAGTGTCAGAGTGTCAGAGTGTCAGAGTGTCAGAGTGTCAGAGTGTCAGAGTGTCAGAGTGTCAGAGTGTCAGAGTGTCAGAGTGTCAGAGTGTCAGAGTGTCAGAGTGTCAGAGTGTCAGAGTGTCAGAGTGTCAGAGTGTCAGAGTGTCTGAGTGTCTGAGTCTCTGAGATGCCACAATATGCAGTCTCGTGTGTGACATATACTGAATTCTTATTTGAAATTTTTTCATACATGTTTTCTAAGTAAGTGTCGCTTCTCGCTTATGTTTCAAAATATTTGTACATATAAGTATGTAATATCCAGTCCTGCGGCTGTCCTCCGGCTGAGGTGTGAGGTGGGGTCAGTGACCGACCGACTTCTGACGTCACGGTGGCCAATTTCGGTGTCAAATATCTCAAAAATAAAAAAAAATAAAAATTACTCATATTCCGAGAAATATTTTCTATGAACCGCTGTTTTAAGGAAAAATTTCCCATTTTTTCCCAAAAAAAGTGATTGGCTTGCCAATTACTAAAAGCGGCTTGATACCCCAAAAAGCAAGCCGCCCAGAGCCGCTGATATCAGGACCTTGACCTCGGGCGCCATCGTTGCACTTTCCGTTACGGTCGACATATTGAAAATCCGTAAATATTATCTGATATTGACGGAAAAAGTTTAAAATTTATAAAGAAAATTATTTAATAAAATTTTAATGAAATAACCTCCGCAATTAAAGATTATGACGTAAAACCAGCTATCTTGGATTCTAGAACATTGGACTGTTTTTTATGACCGCAATCTTGAAAATCCGTATATATTATGCTATAAAATGTGGAAAAGAATTAAAATTAATAAAAGATGTACTTATTTAAATATATAAATTATATATAAATTTTTTAACTGTCTACCAACTTTAAAATCTGTAATTTTTATGCTAAAAAATCGGGAAAAATTTTAAAATTAAAAAAAAAATACTTAACTAAATTTTGATTAAAAAATCATCATGGAGACTGCGGTTGAAAACCGGCGAGGAAAATCGATTAAAAAGACGACGGATCCCTCCACGGAAACCACCGGCAGACTGGCCTCCCAGTCCTTATGCCAAGACAGACATCATGTCAGTCGGTATGAAGTCACGGCGGCCATCTGGTTTCCGTCAGCTGGAGGCCGACGTCAGTTAGAGGGCGCTGCCACCATATTAGTTTAATTTGTGCCCGCTAGAGAGCAGTAATCATTTATTGCTAAGGAATCCCACCATCTTGGCCGCCATAATGAAAATATGTAATTACTAACCTAAAAATTAGGAAATGCAAAATATTATCTAATAATAACGTGTTAAAATTATTATTTATTAGTTTTATTTCTGTCCTTGGTTCGATCCTTGCTTGATGCAATAAAATATAAATTATTTAAAATTACCAATAAATGCCAGGTTCGAGAAAAAACTGCTTAATTAAAAATACATTTTTTTTGCAGAAATTCAACAAATACAAAAAAAAACATGGTACTATCTTAGAATGCGAAGCTAGTATTTGGCATGCCTTGAGATGCGGTTTTAGCACATTTCCCCATGTGCGTCGATTAACCAGCTATGTCGTCCAGTTGGTGGCCACAAACATCAGCCAGGCGGTTGGTCAGACACGCACGTACAGCTAGGCTGACACCTCAAGTTGTTGACAATTTGTGCCCAGTTGATGGCCAGTCACGTCCATGCAGTGTCCAGGAACGTTGTCCAGTAGGTGGCCAGGCGCATACAGTAGGTCGTCAGAAACATCCGCCAGTAGCCAAGAGGTATTTTTCATCGATATTCGACGAACATTTCAAACAGTTACTGGACGAAATAATACGCATAGGCCATGCGTCGCGCAATCACGAGGCCAGTTCGTGTACATTGTTAGGTGTGCGGGCCAAGCGTCTGCGAAACAAGAGGTGGTATTCACCGATAATTTTAAACGGTTCATGTTCAATACCAGGCTTAAAAAAAACCAGACATTTCCAAACTACGAGGCCAATCATGACCTGGCTGCAGTTTGACTACGCAAATTCACGAAATGGCACAAATTCAACAAAAGGAAAGAACACACAATACATTCAATGAACACGCAATGAACATGCAATGCACACACTAAACATGCAATTAAATCGCAATGCACACACCGAACACGAAATGGACACGCAATGTTCACACAACCGACAGTGAGGACACGCAATGAACATGCAATGCACATCGAACACGGAATGCACACACACAGGACACACATTCAACGAAAAGGATGTCTACGTGCACGAACGTTCAAATAAGCGGGGATATGTTCTCGTAGCAGGGATATGTTCTCGTAGCAGGGATATGTTCTCGTAGCAGGGATATGTTCTCGTTGCAGTGTGATTCCAAATGCGCCTTCGTTTTTTGAATTTTCGTCCAAATGTGCGTCATTTCGTTAAATGTGCTTTCATTTTAATGTGCCTCCTTTTTAATGTGCGTAGTTTTTTAATGTTCTTCCTTTTTAATGTACTTTTAAACTGTGCTTTTTTTTAGTGTGCTTTCTTTTTTGAATGTTTTTTTGAATCGCCCATTAATGTAAATTGATCGTGTTTTGACTAGCAAAATATTCAAACGGTCGCTGGTATATAAGCGAGTCCCAGACGACGTAACTTTCAGTTGGTTACTGGCTGCAACGTTGTAAGGATCACCCAGTTTGACTCGTCTGATACATAAGTCCGGCATCTGGCTATTCTTGAGAGCTCGATGGCATCTTTACCATCTTTAACGACGGTCTCGATGGAAGTTTAACCATCGGGGAACTCTATGGCAGCTACGCCCATGAGGCTTTAAACCACCCCACAGTGTGGGCCCCAACTTAAATATTAGGTGTAGACCAGCTGAAATCTCACAAATAATCGACCAATTAAACGCGCTGTCTACACCCACGCAAACAAGCAGAGTAAAACAAACATTAGATGAGAATATTATGGGAATAATTCGCGCAACGTTAGCCCCTACAGGGTGTACAAACAACTTGCAATGACTTGTTCTTGGATTCCGACTGCGATACATTTATTCTCAAACAAAATGCTTGACTTCATAAAAAGCAGCGGTTTTACACGCCTGATCTTACACGTCTGAATACAAAATAATTTACAACAGTAACAGAAACAAAAATTGGTTGTCTGTAAAGTCGGTTTACGGACGATAGTTTAAAGTGACGTCATAACAAAACATTGATGAAATGATTGCATACTTTTATGAATAAATTTGAATCATTTTTATTTTAATAATAAAAGAATAAATACTTTAAATTATACTAGTAGTCAGATTTTTAAAATGCAAGAATAATAAACCTTTATTGCCGAAATTGTTGTTGTAATAAGCAATGAAAACCACATTAACTTTTCACTTCACTTGATAAACAGTCGACTAAACAGTTTAAGTGTAGATAACTTGTAATTCATTTTAAAAACTGGCGTTTATCTATAAAGTTTAAATATAATTCTGAACAAGTTTTCATATTAATAAACTCTAATCAAATATATATCATCAATTATATAAATCCCCATAATATTTTAGTCAATTGTAACATAACCAATTATTACTGCACTCGCCGACAGATGCTACTTTTTTTAATAATAAAGGGATAAATACTTGAAATTATACAAGTAATCAGATTTTTAAAATGCAAGAATAATTAACCTTTATTGCCGAAATTGTTGTTGTAATAAGCATTGAAAACCACATTAACTTTTCGTTTAAATATAATTATGAACAAGTTTTCATATAAATAAACTGTAATCAAACATCCAACAAAACCTATTATTACTGCACTCGCCGACCGATGCTACTATTTTTAATAATAAAAGAATAAATACTTGAATTTATACTAGTAATCAGATTTTTAAAATGCAAGAATAATTAACCTTTATTGCCGAAATTGTTGTTGTAATAAGCAATGAAAACCACATTAACTTTTCATTTCACCTTATAAACAGTCGACGAAACAGTTCACGTGTAAATGTAAGTTGTGTGCTGTCGCTGTCTTTATTCTCCTCGGACGCATAGGCCAATCGAGTGAAAGAGAGATATATGCGGTGCAAGCGTACAATGAGCGTAACAGGACACAGCTTAACGGAACAATGTGCGTAACGGGACACTTTTTCGTGCGTGCAGCCGGCGTTCATCGATTTATTAGACGTCACGTCAAAAATATATTACAGTACGTTCAAAGATAGAGTCCACGTCCGTGGGTTGCACTCGTACCAAGATTTTTTTACGGAAATGCAAAGTCTGAAAGGCCTTTGATTGTCTATGGCAAGTTTACTTGTTGGGTGGACATAGCGTAGGGATTTCTCCACAGCGTTTCGCAGTTGGAAAGGTGCGCAGGTTACACGCAGTGACATCACGAAGCGTGCACAGCAACCGGTGTTAAATGGGTTGAGCTCGTTAGTAACCAAAAAAGCTGAAGTGGAGAAATTAATTGATTTAAACAAAACTTCTCATCTTTAGCATTATGAGTTCTCTTAATTACGTTGTTCGTGAAAGCTAATCTTGCAGCTAATCAACTCCGCAAACGTTAAAGTCAATGTATAAATATCACTATATCATTAAACGATCAAAGTTCGGGGACCGAATCTTTGAGAGGCGGCGCTCAATTAACACACACGAGTATAAAAAAAGGTTTTTCAAAAATCTCGGTGACTCGTAATAGTTAAAGACGAGTCGAGGGGTGGACAAATGGCGACGACCTAACTTGAATGTCTCGTAGTTTGCAGTTGTCGAAAGGCCCCAGCTCAGGCCCCGTTGGGTGTGCTTGCAGCCGTCTGGGTCGCGTGCGCCTCGCACACGACTGCTTCAGCGACCACACTCGCTGTCCGGTAACTCGCTCCCTGCTCCCGGGCATTCACTCCCGTCGCGGATCGCAACTGCCGCGCGTCGGCCCACACACTGGTCTCGGTGTCAGTCATTCACGTCACAGCAGCCAGCAGCGCACTCGCGCTACGCGTCACACGACACTTTCTACCAACTCTTCCATAAAGGTATAGCCAATTGCCAACTGTCATTTGTGCTCACTCAGGTACTGCAACCCAGCCAAAGTCTCTAACGCGTGGTACGAGTGTAAGAAATATTTTCACACGTCTCTGTGCAAAGTTTTCGCTGCGATAAGTATCATGTTTGGTTCACACGTATTGACAGTTTAAGACGACATGTGAAAAACTGCAAAGGTGAAGTCCTTTTACCAAGTGTGGAACTACCTGCAGACATTTCAACTCCTCGGTTTCGATTGGATACTCGTATGCGTACAAGGACTCAAGCAGATGGACAGAAACTGATTGCGATTACGCCTGGATATGAAACTAAACACAAGACTGTGTTCGGTGCATTACAGGTAAATGATACCGTATTATTCCTCTGGGTACAATCTGCATTTCGTGGAATTTTGAAAGCCTACTATTATCTAAATACACCAAATGTTTCAAAACATTTATACTTTTCCTGATGGCATCAATACCATTATTATAAATCAGCTTACTGATGGAGAAGCAACATACAGACCTTTAAAATACGTAAAACATTTGGCTGGACTGCGTATATGGCAAACCGTATCCGTTCAAGCACCAAGAAAGGAAGTGCGCGTTCAAGACATCGGCTGCTACAATTTATATTCCTGACGATGTTAAGGAGTCTGTTAAACACGGTATAGAAAATCTATGTCGGTAATAAAAAGACTATGAATATGTAGGAAAAGGATCTGGCTGGTGTCTGTCTTTAGTGAACCGTATGAAGCTGAGAATTAGTAAGTTAAAGCCATGCAGAACTAAAAAATTATTAGATTGCTAACTTTAGCAAGTGTTCCAGTAGTAGAGTAGAAATTATGTAATAAATATTTTATTTGTAAATTAATTTTATTTCTAGCGCCGGTCATTTGTTGGTAATATTTATAATTTTTTTTTCACCAGTTAAGGATCGAACCAAGACTAATGATTCTGCCAGTAAATAAATTGCTGAATGTTGTGGAGAATTTGTTCCCCCCCCCCCCCCCGAATTTATAGCTAAAATTTAAAGATTTCCAAGATAGCGGCTAAGATGGCGGGCACCCTGGTAATAAATAAATACTGCACTCTAACGGGTAGAATTTAAACTAAATTGGTGCCAATGCCATATTTCGGGTCCAATATGGCAGCTGTGACGTCATAATCCAAGATGGCGGAGGTTATTTTAATTAAATATTTATTAAAAATTTTTCTTTATAAATTTTACATTTTTTAGTTAAAATCAGATAACATTTACGAATTTCAATATGGCGACCTTAACGAAAATTGAAATAATGGCGCCCGAGGTCAAGGTCCTGATATGAGATGCTGAGGGCGGCTTGCTTTTAGGATTTTTAAGCCACTTTTAGGAATTTGCAAACCGATGATATTGTTTAGGAATAAAATGGAAACATTTCCTTCAGAGTGGGAATTTTTCCCTCGAAACACGGAAAGACTTTCTGACGGTTGGTTTGGTAAAACATGAATATCTATTTTAAACGAGTTGTTGAAGCCAGAACCTTGAGGAGATGAAGGAAGAGGTAGGCTGGATAAGGTACAAGCAGAGACAGGTAAATGAAAAAGGAATACTTGGTACAGAATAAACCACATATTAAGTTTGCCATGACAGCAGGTGGGAAACAGGCTTATTATCTTAGTGTGAACGCTGTGGAGTGTCGCGTGGAACAATCTGGGAGCAGGTTTGTTCGTTACGCGGAAGCGCTGAACGACCCTCGGGCGGGGCTGGAGAGCTGCGAGGCGGACAACTAAGGGCTCTCCAGTGGCGTGCGCGGGTGTGGCGAGTGGGTGGCCCGGCAGGTGCGGGGGAGGAAGCAATAACGAAGCAACGGGACACTCCAGATGAGACCGGTCGACACTGGAGAACTCTCCCGGGGGAAACTCTCCCGTCCGAGGAGGTACGGACACTCCAGGTCTGGCTGCGAAGGTTATCACCTACCATTACAGCCCTTATGGGCGTCGTCTGTCCGGGCACACACACGGTGTGCACAGCTCCAGGAAAAAAAGCAGCGATTTATAAACTGCTTAAGATATCCGAGTGGAGTCTGTTTACGAAAAGCATTTAAAAATACTCTGCGGGCGCATAAGTGGTTATTTTTCCCAATATCGTTTTTAAATTGTATTTTTAAGATGGTGATATTGGCTTAAATGCGTGTTTTCAGAAAAAAAAGGTTTATGCTTTAAAAAGTTTATTGAAAGCACTCAAGGGAATTGTATTACACCTGTATGTTGATGCAAATTTCATGGTTACCGCTAAAGTATCACAGTTGCCCCATGAATGATGAGAAGTTTGCGCGCCAGTCAACATCCTTACGTTTAGCGGCCATACCTCACTACAGTAGTATCACCCCGCCTTTCCAACACAAATATACTTATGAATAGGCGGGTCCCTAGTAACTGGAACGCCCTACAACCTTCTAGAATTACTAGAAGGTTGTAGGGCGTCTAAGGCACCCGTTCAAAAATGGTGAATATAACAAACACATGGAATATTTATATACAATTATTTAATTAAAAATTCCATATTTTAATACTTAGCAAATAAAATTAATTTCTGATTCATAAAATTATTAGGTCAAAAGTAGATGTATATAGTTCATATGGGGACAGGGGCAGGGGGCTGGGGATTAAGGGATTATGTCACTTCCTTCGACCATGCACACACGAAAAAGGGTCCCGTTACGTTCATCAGCCATGTACGCACGAAAAAATGTCCCGTTACAGTAGTTGGAAATGGGGGGTTCAAGACCAGGCGGAGGATCGAGGATCCGGCGGGCGACTTTGACCTTGAACATTGACCTTGACCTTGAACTTGACATTTAACATTGACCTTGACCTTTAACTTTGACCTTGACCTTGAAATTTGACCTTGAACATTGACCTTGAACATTGACTTTGACCCTGAACTTTGACATTGAACCTTTACCTTGACCTTTAACTTTGACCTTGAACCGAGTCCTTGACCTATGACCTTGACGTTTGACTTTGACCTTTGACCTTTGACCTTAAACCTTGACCTTGACCTTTAACTTTGACCTTGACCTTGAAATTTGACCTTGACCTTGAAATTTGACCCTGACATTGAAATTCGACCCTGACCTTTAGCCTTGCAACCCTCGATGTTGCCAACCTGATGATGTCATCTAATCCGTATGCTAATCCATATGCTAACCTAACCTAACCTAACATAATCCATATGCTAATCTATGCTAACCTAACCTAACCTAACCTAACCTAATCCATATGCTAATCTATGCTAACCTAACCTAACCTAATCCACATGCTAATCTATGCTAACCTAACCTAACCTAACCTAACCTAACATAATCCATATGCTAATCTATGATAACCTAACCTAACCTAATCCATATGCTAATCTATGCTAACCTAACCTAACCTAACCTAACCTAATCCATATGCTAATCTATGCTAACCTAACCTAACCTAACCTAATCCATATGCTAATCTATGCTAACCTAACCTAACCTAACCTAACCTAACCTAATCCATATGCTAATCTATGCTAACCTAACCTAACCTAACCTAATCCATATGCTAATCTATGCTAACCTAACCTAACCTAACCTAATCCATATGCTAATCTATGCTAACCTAACCTAACCTAATCCATATGCTAATCTATGCTAACCTAACCAAACCTAACCTAACCTAACCTAACCGTCATGTCCGCCATCTTGAAAATCAATAATTTTTATGTTAGAAAAATGGGAAAAAAATTAAAAATCATTAAAAAAATAACTAATCGAATTAAATAATAAAAATTAAATAAATTATTACTTAAAACCACTGTTGAACATACCGTTATGGTCGACATCTTGGATTATATTTAATTGTTGCATGTTTCGTTATACCCACCATATCGGTTGAGTACGATGTTATCGTTACACTTTACATTATGACCGCCATATTGGATCCTATTAATGTTGCATGTTTCGTTATGGCAGCCATCTTGGAATCGTGTAATTATTTAGCTAGAAATTCGGAAAAAATCCATAATTAATTAAATAAATCACTCATTAATTTACATATTGATTCGATCAGTTCCTGTCCTTGGTTCGATAGTCGATCGATGCAATAATGTTTAATTTTATGTAAAAAAAATAATAATTTCAATAAACCATGTTCAAAATTCTTAAAGAGGCTTAAAATCCGCTACTACCATCATCTTATAAGCCATCATGTACGCCATCTTGGAAATTCGTAATTTCAATGCTAGAAATTCGTAATTTCAATGCTAGAAATTCAGGAAAAAGTTCAAAACTCATTAAATAAATTTTGCAACCAATAAAATGATTAATTAGATCGACTTAGGTCCTTGGTACGATTCTGGATGCTGAAGAAAAAATAAATATAACAACAATTTAACATAATAGTGACAGGTTCGTAAATAAAACATCGCAAATTCTTTCACAAAATTAATTTTAATACAAAATCTATATTTTACTACAGGATCACTTACGAAAGCCCTGCATAGGCGTGAAATGACTAATTCTTAGCTCCAATCGGTTTATACTAGACAGAGACCAACCAGAACCTTTACAGACATAGTCCTCCTCTTCTTGACAGAGTTTTCTGGATACCGTTTTTAACAGTTTGCTTCACATCGTCAGAACTGTAAATTACTCCAGCCGATGTCTTGAATGCACACGTCCTCGTTTCGTCTTCGAATGGATACGGCTTTCCATATATACAGTCCAACCACAAGTTATATTTTGATGGACCGTTTGTTGCTACATCATCAGTAAGCTGATTGATTATGTCCTCTCTGATATCATCAAGAAAATTACAAATGTATTTTGACTCACCTAACGTATTTAGATAATAGTAATCTTTCAATTTTCCACGAAATGCAGACTGCGCCAAGTAGAACCCATTATCATTCACTTGTAATGCACCGAACACAGTATTAGGTTTATTTTCATGTCCAGACGTTATAGCAATCGGTTGCTGCACATTAGTTTTCTTGCTTGTACGCTTACGAGTCTCCAATCTAAAGCAAGGAGTCGAAATTTCTACAGGTAGTTCTTCAGTAGACACACGAACTTTACCGTTGCATTTTTTCACATGCCGTCGCAAACTATCAATACGTGTAAACCATTCATGACACTCATCACAGCGGAACTTCATGCGAGACGGATTCTTCTTGCATTTACTCCTCTCATGTCTTCGTGCTACATGAGAAAAAGTGAACGACATATCGCAGTAGCTGCAAGGATACCTTGCTGATGATGACGAGCCTTTCAGACCCGATCCAGATACTGACGTTGCCGCAGTTGCGACATCTCCAGGCATACTCTTATAAACATCGATGCATCACTGTTGCACCGAAACCTTTACTTTCTGCCGAACAGCAGGACCTTTGCATGTCTTCATGTGCGTTTTCATATTATCTTTTCTGGCAAACTGCTTATGACATTTCTCACAAACAATCATTTTACGATATAGGTTCTTGGCACATTCTCTCTTCTCATGCCGTCGAGCATTGCTGCTGTTTGAGAAAATCTTGTCACAGTAACAGCACCGATGTTCGTTAGTTGTTGTCGATTCGGCATCCATTGAAGTCTCCATTGAGGCTGAAACGAAGTTCGTCGAGTTTTCCTGCACAGCCAACACTACCGGCATTAAAGTCTCTTCTGCTGGTGGTATCACATCTGTTGAAATCTCCTCCAATGTTGACGTCGTCGTTGCCAACAGGATCTGCACCTTCACCATCGTAGCTGTCGTCAAGGTTCCCGTAGACGATGGTACAACCTCCGAGTTCGACGTTAAAGACGTTAAAGATGCCATCGAGGTCTCAAGACGGTAAAGATGCCATCGAGGTCTCAAGAACAGCTAATTGACACGACTTATGCACCAGAAGAAACAAACTAGGTGATCCTTACACCGCCGACGTCAGTAACAAACTGAGCGTCCTGCTGTCTAGGGCTCGCTTATATACATGCACCGTATGGAATAATACGCTAGTCAAATCATAAACCATTTACAATAATACTAGAGTCAAATCTACAAATTAAAAGAGAGGATCATTTGATTGAAAAAAAAATTCGATCTCTCCAATATACGCCAGGCTCCAAGAGCTACAATTCACGTAATCAGATCCATCTACATTTTGCTCCTATGCTTCAATTGACCATTAGCTGCAAGTGCTCCAACAGCTCCATCAGCTCCAACACATAATGTACGCAATGTACGGACAATACATGCAATTTACATGCAATAAATGAAATGATCACTCAGTACACACAGGAAACGGAACGTACACACAGTACGGAACGTACACACAGTACACACAGGAAACTAAACGTACACACAGTACACACAGGAAACTAAACATACACACAGTACACACAGGAAACGAAACGTACACGCAGTACACACAGGAAACGGAACGTATACACACAGTACACACAGGAAAAGGAACGTACACACAGTACACACAGGAAACGGAACGTACACACAGTACACACACAGGAAACGGAACGTATACACACAGTACACACAAGAAACGGAACGTACTCACAGTACACACAGGAAACGGAACGTACACACAGTACACACAGGAAATAGAACGTTTAAACAGGAAACGAAACGTATACACAGAGTACACACAGGAAACGGAACGTACACACAGTACACACAGGAAACAGAACGTACACACAGGAAACGAAACGTACACACAGTACACACAGGAAAGGAAACGTATACACACATTACACACAGGAAACGGAATGATCACACATACATTAGCGGAAACACACAGCCTTAGTTGGAAATCAGAATACAAGAAATAAAAACATTAAATTTTTACTTTCAATATTTAATTACTTCTCAACATTACACAAATACAAGTAAAAGAAGCCATTATTGTATGTAGCCAGCTTTCCTCAGTTCTTTGAGTATGAAGGATATTTCTTTGATGCACGAATAGTTTCCTGTACAAAGCGAGTCATGTAGAAGTCTTAGCCGGTCAACCAATATGTTTGGATCTTTCCATGATGTGTAATAAATCTCTTCTACCACCATCTTACTTGCTTGTTTATTATAAATACTGTTAATATCACAATCGTCCCAGTGATCATAATAAGCATTATCAGATTTATTTATTATAACACGACGTTTCCATCGTTTCGGTCTTTGGACATCGCCACATTCTTCGATCTTGTCAGCTCTTGGTGCTTCATCACAGTCTATGCCTTTGTCAACAGCCTCAGAGTCACTGTAACAATCACTGTAGAAGACATCCTCTTCACCCAGATTACCATATGAATTCGATATCGATGATGTCGAAGTGCCATTATCGTCTTCATGCTTCCTTTTTAGGAGTCCATCATCATTTTTACAAAGTAAGAAAGGTCTACTTGAATTCGGCTGGAATGTATTCTCACTTTTCACGTTAAGGATTCTTCCATTGTCTTCATTCTTCCATAAATCATCATCGACCTTCAATTTAAGTTTTTCGTCGAGATCAGAAGAGCCACGAACATAATCTCTCTCAAGACAAGGAAAATTATTGTCGTAATGCAGATCACTATTCCTTAGTCTAGTGGCATCGTTGTACTCTGGCTTGTACGCAGGCTTAACGTTACAAGTTCTGTCATGTCTTTTTAAGCTCTCTCTCCGCGTAAACGACTTGTTACATCGAACGCAACTTATCATATTGCATAGTGGATTTTTAACACAGTCATTCTTCTGGTGTTGTCTTCCATTCTTTCTCAAGATAAATTCTTTGCTGCAAAACTTACACCTGTGTCCTTTCGATACAGCGACAGACACCGAATCAGGATTCATATTAGTTACTGTGACTAATGTTAGATACAGACAGTTTTCCAATTGGAACCATTACTTAAATATAATTTTTTTAAATATTTCTTAAGCGAGAGATAAGTTATCTCATGCAAAAGTACTTGTTGTAAGTAGTTCTGCTTTTCAACAACAGATGACACCACGTATTGCTTGCAGGTAAATAATATTTCTTTCTTTCATGCGGGATGCAGGATTCTCACTAACGATCGCAATAGAGGGATGACATCGCTAGACTCCAAGGAGAAGGTAGTTTGTTCTCCCAGTTAGTGTTTCTCAGATTTCTCAGGGTATATATTATTATTTGACTGAAAAATGATTTTTTTAAATTCTACCCAATAATAATAAAATAGAAGCACTCAGAGAAAACCATCAGGGATGATGTCGTTTATAAACATCATAAATTACCATTTTTTTTTAAAAAGTCCAAATTTAATCCTTCTTAAGCAACATGAGAGTTCTAGCACAAGCGGGCTTGTGAACTCTTTGCTTAAGCAACATGAGAGTTCTAGCACAAGCGGGCTTGTGAACTCTTTGCTTAAGCAACATGAGAGTTCTAGCACAAGCGGGCTTGTGAACTCTTTGCTTAAACAACATGAGAGTTCAAGCACAAGCGGGCTTGTGAACTCTTTGCTTAAGCAACATGAGAGTTCTAGCACAAGCGGGCTTGTGAACTCTTTGCTTAAGCAGGATTAAATTTGGACTTTTTAAAAAAAATATGGTAATTTATGATGTTTATAAACGACATCATCCCTGATGGTTTTCTCTGAGTGCTTCTATTTTATTTTTATTAGGTGGAATTAAAAAAAATCATTATTCAGTCAAATAATAATATATACCCTAAGAAATCTGAGAAACACTAACTGGGAGAACAAACTACCTTCTCCTTGGAGTCTAGCGATGTCATCCCTCTATTGCGATGTCATCCCTCTATTGCGATCGTTAGTGAGAATCCTGCATCCCGCATGAAAGAAAGAAATATTATTTACCTGCAAGCAATACGTGGTGTCATATGTTGTTGAAAAGCAGAACTACTTACAACAAGTACCTTTGCATGAGATAACTTATCTCTCGCTTAAGAAATATTTAAAAAAATTATATTTAAGTAATGGTTCCTATTGGAAAACTGTCTGTTTGTATCTAACATTAGTCACAGTAACTAATATGAATCCTGATTCGGTGTCTGTCGCTGTATCGAAAGGACACAGGTGTAAGTTTTGCAGCAAAGAATTTATCTTGAGAAAGAATGGAAGACAACACCAGAAGAATGACTGTGTTAAAAATCCACTACGCAATATGATAAGTTGCGTTCGATGTAACAAGTCGTTTACGCGGAGAGAGAGCTTAAAAAGATATGACAGAACTTGTAACGTTAAGCCTGCGTACAAGCCAGAGTACAACGATGCCACTAGACTAAGGAATAGTGATCTGCATTACGACAATAATTTTCCTTGTCTTGAGAGAGATTATGTTCGTGGCTCTTCTGATCTCGACGAAAAACTTAAATTGAAGGTCGATGATAATTTATGGAAGAATGAAGACAATGGAAGAATCCTGCAAGAACGTGAAAAGTGAGAATACATTCCAGCCGAATTCAAGTAGACCTTTCTTACTTTGTAAAAATGATGATGGACTCCTAAAAAGGAAGCATGAAGACGATAATGGCACTTCGACATCATCGATATCGAATTCATATGGTAATCTGGGTGAAGAGGATGTCTTCTACAGTGATTGTTACAGTGACTCTGAGGCTGTTGACAAAGGCATAGACTGTGATGAAGCACCAAGAGCTGACAAGATCGAAGAATGTGGCGATGTCCAAAGACCGAAACGATGGAAACGTCGTGTTATAATAAATAAATCTGATAATGCTTATTATGATCACTGGGACGATTGTGATATTAACAGTATTTATAATAAACAAGCAAGTAAGATGGTGGTAGAAGAGATTGATTACACATCATGGAAAGATCCAAACATATTGGTTGACCGGCTAAGACTTCTACATGACTCGCTTTGTGCAGGAAACTATTCGTGCATCAAAGAAATATCCTTCATACTCAAAGAACTGAGGAAAGCTGGCTACATACAATAATGGCTTCTTTTACTTGTATTTGTGTAATGTTGAGAAGTAATTAAATATTGAAAGTAAAAATTTAATGTTTTTATTTCTTGTATTCTGATTTCCAACTAAGGCTGTGTGTTTCCGCTAATGTATGTGTGATCATTCCGTTTCCTGTGTGTAATGTGTGTATACGTTTCCTTTCCTGTGTGTACTGTGTGTACATTTCGTTTCCTGTGTGTACGTTCTGTTTCCTGTGTGTACTGTGTGTACGTTCCGTTTTCTGTGTGTACTGTGTGTATACGTTTCGTTTCCTGTGTGTACTGTGTGTACGTTTCGTTTCCTGTGTGTACTGTGTGTACGTTCCGTTTCCTGTGTGTACTGTGTGTACGTTTCGTTTCCTGTGTGTACGTTCTGTTTAATGTGTGTACTGTGTGTACGTTCCGTTTCCTGTGTGTACTGTGTGTACGTTCCGTTTCCTGTGTGTACTGTGTGTATACGTTCCGTTTCCTGTGTGTGTACTGTGTGTACGTTCCGTTTCCTGTGTGTACTGTGTGTACGTTCCTTTTCCTGTGTGTACTGTGTGTATACGTTCCGTTTCCTGTGTGTACTGCGTGTACGTTTCGTTTCCTGTGTGTGTACTGTGTGTATGTTTAGTTTCCTGTGTGTACTGTGTGTACGTTTAGTTTCCTGTGTGTACTGTGTGTACGTTCCGTACTGTGTGTACGTTCCGTTTCCTGGTTGTACTGAGTGATCATTACATTTATTGCATGTAAATTGCATGTATTGTGCGTACATTGCGTACATTACGTGTTGGAGCTGATGGAGCTGTTGGAGCACTTGCAGCTAATGGTCAATTGAAGCATAGGAGCAAAATGTAGATGGATCTGATTACGTGAATTGTAGCTCTTGGAGCCTGGCGTATATTGGAGAGATCGAATTTTTTTTTCAATCAAATGATCCTCTTTTTTAATTTGTAGATTTGACTCTAGTATTATTGTAAATGGTTCATGATTTGACTAGCGTATTATTCCATACGGTGCATGTATATAAGCGAGCCCTAGACAGCAGGACGCTCAGTTTGTTACTGACGTCGGCGGTGTAAGGATCACCTAGTTTGTTTCTTCTGGTGCATAAGTCGTGTCAATTAGCTGTTCTTGAGACCTCGATGGCATCTTTACCGTATTAAGACCTCGATGGCATCTTTACCGTATTTAAACCTCGATGGCATCTTTAACGTCTTTAACGTCGAACTCGGAGGTTGTACCATCGTCTACGGGAACCTTGACGACAGCTGTGATGGTGAAGGTGCAGATCCTGTTGGCAACGACGACGTCAACATTGGAGGAGATTTCAACAGATGTGATACCACCAGCAGAAGAGACTTTAATGCCGGTAGTGTTGGCTGTGCAGGAAAACTCGACGAACTTCGTTTCAGCCTCAATGGAGACTTCAATGGATGCCGAATCGACAACAGCTAACGAACATCGGTGCTGTTACTGTGACAAGATTTTCTCAAACAGCAGCAATGCTCGACGGCATGAGAATAGAGAATGTGCCAAGAACCTATATCGTAAAATGATTGTTTGTGAGAAATGTCATAAGCAGTTTGCCAGAAAAGATAATATGAAAACGCACATGAAGACATGCAAAGGTCCTGCTGTTCGGCAGAAAGTAAAGGTTTCGGTGCAACAGTGATGCATCGATGTTCATAAGAGTATGCCTGGAGATGTCGCAACTGCGGCAACGTCAGTATCTGGATCGGGTCTGAAAGGCTCGTCATCATCAGCAAGGTATCCTTGCAGCTACTGCGATATGTCGTTCACTTTTTCTCATGTAGCACGAAGACATGAGAGGAGTAAATGCAATAAGAATCCATCTCGCATGAAGTTCCGCTGTGATGAGTGCCATGAATGGTTTACACGTATTGATAGTTTGCGACGGCATGTGAAAAAACGCAACGGTAAAGGTCGTGTGTCTACTGATGAACTACCTGTAGAAATTTCGACTCCTCGCTTTAGAATGGAGACTCGTAAGCGTACAAGCAAGAAAACTAATGTGCAGCAACCGATTGCTATAACGTCTGGACATGAAAATAAACCTAATACTGTGTTTGGTGCATTACAAGTGAATGATAATGGGTTCTACTTGGCGCAGTCTGCATTTCGTGGAAAATTGAAAGATTACTATTATCTAAATACGTTAGGTGAGTCAAAATACATTTGTAATTTTCTTGATGATATCAGAGAGGACATAATCAATCAGCTTACTGATGATGTAGCAACAAACGGTCCATCAAAATATAACTTGTGGTTGGACTGTATATATGGAAAGCCGTATCCATTCAAAGACTAAGTGAGGAAGTGTGCATTCAAGACATCGGCTGCAGTAATTTACAGTTCTGACGATGTGAAGCAAACTGTTAAAAACGGTATCCAGAAAACTCTGTCAAGAAGAGGAGGACTATGTCTGTAAAGGTTCTGGTTGGTCTGTGTCTAGTATAAACCGATTGGAGCTAAGAATTAGTCATTTCACGCCTATGCAGGGCTTTCGTAAGTGATCGTGTAGTAAAATATAGATTTTGTAATAAAATTTATTTTGTGAAAGAATTTGCGTTGTTTTATTTACGAACCTGTCACTATTATGTTAAATTGTTGTTATATTTTTTTTTCTTCAGCATCCAGAATCGTACCAAGGACCTAAGTCGATCTAATTAATCATTTTATTGGTTGCAAAATTTATTTAATGAGTTTTGAACTTTTTCCTGAATTTCTAGCATTGAAATTACGAATTTCTAGCATTGAAATTACGAATTTCCAAGATGGCGTACATGATGGCTTATAAGATGATGGTAGTAGAGGATTTTAAGCCTCTTTAAGAATTTTGAACATGGTTTATTGAAATTATTATTTTTTTTACATAAAATTAAACATTATTGCATCGATCGAGTATCGAACCAAGGACAGGAACTGATCGAATCAATATGTAAATTAATGAGTGATTTATTTAATTAATTATGGATTTTTTCCCGAATTTCTAGCTAAATAATTACACGATTCCAAGATGGCTGCCATAACGAAACATGCAACATTAATAGGATCCAATATGGCGGTCATAATGTAAAGTGTAACGATAACATCGTACTCAACCGATATGGTGGGTATAACGAAACATGCAACAATTAAATATAATCCAAGATGTCGACCATAACGGTATGTTCAACAGTGGTTTTAAGTAATAATTTATTTAATTTTTATTATTTAATTCGATTAGTTATTTTTTTAATGATTTTTAATTTTTTTCCCGTTTTTCTAACATAAAAATTATTGATTTTCAAGATGGCGGACATGAAGGTTAGGTTAGGTTAGGTTAGGTTTGGTTAGGTTAGCATAGATTAGCATATGGATTAGGTTAGGTTAGGTTAGGTTAGCATAGATTAGCATATGGATTAGGTTAGGTTAGGTTAGGTTAGCATAGATTAGCATATGGATTAGGTTAGGTTAGGTTAGGTTAGGTTAGCATAGATTAGCATATGGATTAGGTTAGGTTAGGTTAGGTTAGGTTAGGTTAGTATAGATTAGCATATGGATTAGGTTAGGTTAGGTTAGGTTACGTTAGGTTCGCATAGATTAGCATATGGATTAGGTTAGGTTAGGTTAGGTTAGCATAGATTAGCATATGGATTAGGTTAGCTTAGGTTAGGTTAGGTTTGGTTAGGTTAGGTTAGCATAGATTAGCATATGGATTAGGTTAGGTTAGGTTAGGTTAGCATAGATAAGATATGGATTAGGTTAGGTTAGGTTAGCATAGATTAGCATATGGATTAGGTTAGGTTAGGTTAGCATAGATTAGCATATGGATTAGGTTAGGTTAGGTTAGCATAGATTAGCATATGGATTAGGTTAGGTTAGGTTAGGTTAGGTTAGCATAGATTAGCATATGGATTAGGTTAGGTTAGGTTAGCATAGATTAGCATATGGATTATGTTAGGTTAGGTTAGGTTAGGTTAGCATATGGATTAGCATACGGATTGGATGACATTATCAGGTTGGCAACATCGAGGGTCGCAAGGCTAAAGGTCAGGGTCGAATTTCAATGTCAGGGTCAAATTTCAAGGTCAAGGTCAAATTTCAAGGTCAAGGTCAAATTTCAAGGTCAAGGTCAAAGTTAAAGGTCAAGGTTAAAGGTCAAAGGTCAAGGTCAAAGGTCAAGGTCAAACGTCAAGGACTCGGTTCAAGGTCAAAGTTAAAGGTCAAGGTCAAGGTTCAAGGTCAAATTTCATGGTCAAGGTCAAGGTCAAAGTTTAGGGTCAAAGTCAATGTTCAAGGTCGAAGTCAATGTTCAAGGCCAAGGTCAATGTTCAAGGTCAAATTTCAAGGTCAAGGTCAAAGTTAAAGGTCAAGGTCAAGGTTAAATGTCAATATCAAGGTCAAGGTCAAGGTCAAGGTCAATGTTCAAGGTCAAAGTCGGCCGCCGGATCCTCGATCCTCCGCCTGGTCTTGAACCCCCCCTTTCCAACTACTGTAACGGGACATTTTTTCGTGCGTACATGGCTGATGAACGTAACGGGACACTTTTTCGTGTGTGCATGGTCGAAGGAAGTGACATTATCCCTAAATCCCCAGCCCCCTGCCCCTGTCCCCATATGAACTATATACATCTACTGTCAACTATTTTATTTTAACATTTCATATGAGTAGTGTGTAAATGGCGGTCCGAGCGCAGGCTATCGCAGAAGTTGACGGGAGGTACCAGGATTCAAGCTTTGGACTGCGACGTCATGGTGGTCATATTGGATTGTGACGACACGGCGGCCATATTGTATTACCTTGACCTTTGACCTAGACCTTGACCCCAGTGGCAATTTTGGATCCACCAACTTGGATCCGCCATCTTTAAATCGATCGCTCTGCTCACTAATGCTGTACTTTTTGTTACACCCGCCATCTTGGATGTGTATGAAATAACCGTTGCACTTTTCGTTATGGACGCCATCTTGAATCATAATAACATGTCCGCCATCTTGGATTTGATTTCACAGTCATTTATTTCAAATTCCGACACCATGTCCACCATTTTGTTTTCGTTTGTTGAAGGCCGTAATCTTGGATGACAACACGTCCACCATCTTGGTTTTTTCTGTTCCGATGGAGGCCGCCATATTGGATACCGACGTTATTGTTTCTGCCGTTTGCTCGAAGAGAGCGCCAGCGTCGCTCTGTCTCATCACATAAGGTCGATGTTCCATTACCTACCACAGCTAATATTGTCCTTATCACCATATTTAATTGATTTTTTTTTTACAAAATACATTGGAAGCGCTGTGATTGGAACCAACACGTGCGTCGTCCTCTTCTGTCGACCAGATTCTCTCTGCCTGCGCACTCCAAGTAAGGGGGTGTATACACTTCTAGGCCTGGAACGTCCTTTACAATACTGGCTGGAAACGACACAATTTCCGAAGAGTGGTGGTCCAATCTAACTGAATTGTTCTGTGTGAACCTCTCCTTCGCTGTGCGTGTCTTTTACCTCCCAGGTTTGCCTCGGGACATCGCTGGTTGCAGAACCTGCAGGCGCCCATCACTCACGTTGTGACTTACAGGTTTTGAAACACACGTAACAGGCGAGACACACTCACACTGTTACAATGTATTACAGTCAAGTATTCACGATGTCGGCACACTATCTAGACAAGGAATTACTCGTGCAGGTCCGCAATTACCACACCGCAGATGAGCCAGAAGCGACACACCTGTGTCGAGATGGTTGACGACGCGCAATAGGCACGGGTGGCTGAGAACTGAACAACATGCCGGAGAACGGTAATTATTTTTCTAGACGACAAGGCACTTTCTTCCTCCCCAGTAACGCAAACTGGAGGAGAAATCTACGCGAACAAAGATAAATAATTATCAGCCTCCTCGACGCCGGGTGTCGCACGCCCCGACTGTCGGCGAGAAGGAAGGCGGCCCTCCCTCCGACTTGAAGCGCAGGCTCTTCAGTCCTCCCGACCCTGTATCACCCCTGCGAGGCTGAAGGGTTGCGGTGGCGGCGGTTCGCATTGGCTTCCAGGGGTTATATTTTTCAGCGGCCTCGCGCCAGTGGGTTGGAGAGGGCACGTGAAAGAAGAAAAGGGGGGGGGGGTTGGGTGTTTGCCTGAAGGGGCTGCCTCCCCCGCCACACACATCAGTCGTAGTTCAAACATCGCTGCCTGGCGAGCGGAACACCTCCCACCACACAGCAGGGGGGAGGGGAGGCACTGAGTGCCGGCTGAAAGCGACGCACGGCTCCGCGCTCCGAGTGCGACTGCACTTGTGCTGCCGAGTGTTCCCTACAACACCACAAGGTACGGCTTGCAGTTTCCAGCCTAGCATTAAACTGAAGTTGGACACGTTACCTCAAAAATGCGTCGAGTCCTGCAACGCAGTCAAGATTTATTGTTGAACTGGGCTTACTAACATTCTTCAATGTATAGCTTACTAGATTACCTGTGAACTTCGTACCACCTAAAATTAATTTTAACGTAACTCTTCATAAGCGAGTGTCAATGTTTATCGACCTTCCAATTCTAATTCATTTATATCGAGAATTTTAGCCGGATCGTGTACGGTTTAGGTTTTGTTTGGTTATTAAATGAAACTCGTTTGTAATTTTAATTAATTAGATGTGTTTTATTTGCATGAAAGATAAATGCAGTTAACATTCACTGCAAAGCTTTCTGGTAAACTACATTTTTCGTGTTTTTTTTTTCAATGCATAAATAAACAAAGATGATGGCTTTCCCACACGCGAACACTCTACAGACAGTTGTTCATGCGCGAAACACGGAACTTCCAAGTTAATTCCGCAAACTTCAGTGGTCATCAGTGCTGTTCGCACGTGAAGTAGCTCGCCGAGCATTTGAATGACTTTGACGAACTATGTCAGCTCGTCCTCTCCTTAGCATTGTAATGAACACTGTAAAACAACTCAGAAATGTTTTCATTATCTGTCGAACTTACCTTGAGAACTTTACAACTTATTACTAACCTCAAACTTATTCCTCGAGTTTTGCTAAAACACATTTGAATGCAAAGTCAATTTACCTGAAAAGAATGGCTGATCAAAATGAATGTTCTCAAAATGTAAAATTAAATTCTTTTTAACCAAATCTATTCTCAAAATTCACTTCCTTTTTTTACGAAAAAAATATTTAAAGGTAAAATATTTTACAAAACCGCATGGAATAAATAAATGTTATGCATGGCGCAGCTCTTATTCCCCGAGTCTCGCTGAAACACATTTGGTTATGTCTAAGCCTGAGAAGTCAATTTGCCTTAATAGAATGTCTGATCAAAAAGAATGTTCCTAAAATGTAATTAAATTCGCATTAACCAAATCTATTCTCAAAATCCACTACCTTTATTTTACGAAAAAACGGTTTTAAATGTAATAGATGCGATGAAAAACACCCAGAGGAATAACAGTTATGCAAGGTGCAGCTGTCACACGTAAGGTCCGCCACGTACGCCATCTATTGAATGTAATCGGAAGTGGCCATTCTCATACAAAATTACGAATTTCGATTTTTTCATTATTTCGGCTGTTTGTTTGGTTTTTCCTAATGTTATTTTTTCCTGAACCACCCCAGTATTGAGGCGAACAAATAAAGTAATTATTCAAACCGGTCGAGCCATTTTTAAGTTTTTGCGAGACTAACGCACTGCAATTGATTTTTGTATATAGAGTTACAGATTTTAAAATAAAAAAACTGGAACCCGGTGTTCAATTGTAGGCCTATATTTGAAATGGTTCTCATCTTTCGAAATTTTAACTTTTAAAACATTTGTAATTTTATATAATATAAATACTCGTGGGATTCTAAAATTAATTTTAAGTAGTATTAAAACTTATTGACACATTATTAATAGTAGTATAGGAAGGTATTTTCTGGCTAAGGCTTCCGCAGGATGAATAGGAGGATTTTCACGCCATCTTGGAATGTGACGTCACTGCAGCCATTTTGTATGACCTTGAACTTGACATTTGACCTTGACCTTCAAAATTCCTCACAAATGACAAAAAATTTCCCTATTTCGAGGCAAAAATTCCTGTTCAGACAGATTTTTTTCGTTTTAAACCTTGAAAATTCGGAATTAAAAATCCGCAAAATATTTTTGCTTTAGAAAGGACAAATATTCACTAAAAAGGCTTAATTTCCCCAACAAAAAGCCACCCTAAAACCCTGACAGTCATCTTGGATGATCTTGACTTCGACCATAAAATTAAAATTCTTTAATTTTTAACCGAAAAAAACAAAAAACAAAAAAATTAAAAGATGTTACTTCAAATATTTGGTTACTTAGTTTAATTAGTTAGGTCCCTGGTTAGATTCCTGGCGGGAGTAAAAATGTAATGTATAAATAATTAATTCAAAAAATTATTAATAAAAAATTTAAACAAATCTTAGGTCACAGCAGCCATCTTTAATTATGATTTAACCGATGCAATGTGGCATTCTATACGATAGAAATGTACCCTTTTAAATAATGCTCACTCAACATTTCTTTGAATTTTGAACGTACATTTTTTTGTTGCGAGTTTTTGAGCTTTTCAGAGGTTGGGAGAACTTACAAAACAGCTATTTCGAGCCGCAACAAAACTGCCTTTTAACGGCACATTATTCGAGACACAGAGAGAACAAACGGCAGGCGAGAACGCTTTCAACCCTGCGGTGCTTCGCGTGAAGAGAAAAGCAGGGGAAAGTGTAGCGCGGGTGAAGGGGGGTGGCAGAGAGGTTGCGAGGGACGATGTTACAGAGGGCGGGGGAATAAAAGAAGCATGAAATAATTTTAAAATAACGAGCAATGCTGATTCGCGGCCATAAATATTCTTCTCCGCTCGCGTTCCAGCATTTGAAATATTCCCTTCTTTTATTATCCGCCGCCATCCGGCCCGGGCTGCAGGCGCTGCCAATAGAGCGCTACTGGCGGAGACGACCTCCAGGCCTGAGGCCAGCGCCGTGATTGGCTCCTGGCTGCACGAACAGTACTACTGCTGCCCCACACTGGTACAACTGCTGCCTCACACCAGTACAACTGCTGCCCCACACTGGTACAACTGCTGCCTCACACTGGTACAACTGCTGCCCCACCCTGGTAATACTGCTGCCTCACACTGGTATTGTTGCATGGCCCACACTCGTACAACTGCTGCTCACACTGGTACAACTGCTGCCCCACCCTGGTAATACTGCTGCTCCACACTGGTAAAACTGCTTCCCCACACTGGTACAACTGCTGCCCCACATTGGTATAACTGCTGCCCCACACTGGCAATACTGCAGTCCCTTAATGGTAATACTGCTGCCCCACACTGGTACAACTGCTGCCCTCCACTGGCAATACTGCAGTCCCTTAATGGTAATACTGCTGCCCCACATTGGTACAACTGCTGCCCTACACTGGCAATACTGCAGTCCCTTAATGGTAATACTGCTGCCCCACATTGGTACAACTGCTGCCCTACACTGGCAATACTACAGTCCCTTAATGGTAATACTGCTGCCCCACATTGGTACAACTGCTGCCCTACACTGGCAATACTGCACTCCCTTAATAGTAATACTGCTGCCCCACATTGGTATATCTGCTGCCCTACACTGGCAATACTGCAGTCCCTTAATGGTAATACAGCTGCCCCACATTGGTACAACTGCTGCCCTACACTGGCAATACTGCAGTCCCTTAATGGTAATACTGCTGCCCCACATTGGTACAACTGCTGCCCTACACTGGCAATATTGCAGTCCCTTAATGGTAATACTGCTGCCCCACATTGGTACAACTGCTGCCCTACACTGGCAATAATGCAGTCCCTTAATGGTAATACTGCTGCCCCACATTGGTACAACTGCTGCCCTACACTGGCAATACTGCAGTCCCTTAATGGTAATACAGCTGCCCCACATTGGTACAACTACTACCCTACACTGGCAATACTGCAGTCCCTTAATGGTAATACTGCTGCCCCACACTGGTACAACTGCTGCCCTACACTGGCAATACTGCAGTCCCTTAATGGTAATACTGCTGCCCCACACTGGTACAACTGCTGCCCTACACTGGCAATACTGCAGTCCCTTAATGGTAATACTGCTGCCCCACATTGGTATAACTGCTGCCCTACACTGGCAATACTGCAGTCCCTTAATGGTAATACTGCTGCCCCACATTGGTATAACTGCTGCCCTACACTGGCAATACTGCAGTCCCTTAATGGTAATACTGCTGCCCCACATTGGTACAACTGCTGCCCTACACTGGCAATACTGCAGTCCCTTAATGGTAATACTGCTGCCCCACACTGGTACAACTGCTGCCCTACACTGGCAATACTGCAGTCCCTTAATGGTAATACTGCTGCCCCACATTGGTATAACTGCTGCCCTACACTGGCAATACTGCAGTCCCTTAATGGTAATACTGCTGCCCCACATTGGTACAACTGCTGCCCTACACTGGCAATACTGCAGTCCCTTAATGGTAATACTGCTGCCCCACATTGGTATAACTGCTGCCCTACACTGGCAATACTGCAGTCCCTTAATGGTAATACTGCTGCCCCACATTGGTATAACTGCTGCCCTACACTGGCAATACTGCAGTCCCTTAATGGTAATACTGCTGCCCCACATTGGTATAACTGCTGCCCTACACTGGCAATACTGCAGTCCCTTAATGGTAATACTGCTGCCCCACATTGGTATAACTGCTGCCCTACACTGGCAATACTGCAGTCCCTTAATGGTAATACTGCTGCCACACATTGGTATAACTGCTGCCCTACACTGGCAATACTGCAGTCCCTTAATGGTAATACTGCTGCCCCACATTGGTATAACTGCTGCCCTACACTGGCAATACTGCAGTCCCTTAATGGTAATACTGCTGCCCCACACTAGTACAACTGCTGCCCTACACTGGCAATACTGCAGTCCCTTAATGGTAATACTGCTGCCCCACATTGGTATAACTGCTGCCCTACACTGGCAATACTGCAGTCCCTTAATGGTAATACTGCTGCCCCACACTGGTACAACTGCTGCCCTACACTGGCAATACTGGAGTCCCTTAATGGTAATACTGCTGCCCCACATTGGTACAACTGCTGCCCTACACTGGCAATACTGCAGTCCCTTAATGGTTATACTGCTGCCCCACATTGGTACAACTGCTGCCCTACACTGGCAATACTGCAGTCCCTTAATGGTAATACTGCTGCCCCACATTGGTACAACTGCTGCCCTACACTGGCAATACTGCAGTCCCTTAATGGTAATACTGCTGCCCCACATTGGTATAACTGCTGCCCTACACTGGCAATACTGCAGTCCCTTAATGGTAATACTGCTGCCCCACATTGGTACAACTGCTGCCCTACACTGGCAATACTGCAGTCCCTTAATGGTAATACTGCTGCCCCACACTGGTACAAATGCTGCCCTACACTGGCAATACTGCAGTCCCTTAATGGTAATACTGCTGCCCCACATTGGTACAACTGCTGCCCTACACTGGCAATACTGCAGTCCCTTAATGGTAATACTGCTGCCCCACATTGGTACAACTGCTGCCCTACACTGGCAATACTGCAGTCCCTTAATGGTAATACTGCTGCCCCACATTGGTATAACTGCTGCCCTACACTGGCAATACTGCAGTCCCTTAATGGTAATACTGCTGCCCCACACTGGTACAACTGATGCCCTACACTGGCAATACTGCAGTCCCTTAATGGTAATACTGCTGCCCCACACTGGTACAACTGCTGCCCTACACTGGCAATACTGCAGTCCCTTAATGGTAATACTGCTGCCCCACATTGGTATAACTGCTGCCCTACACTGGCAATACTGCAGTCCCTTAATGGTAATACTGCTGCCCCACATTGGTATAACTGCTGCCCTACACTGGCAATACTGCAGTCCCTTAATGGTAATACTGCTGCCCCACATTGGTACAACTGCTCCCTACACTGGCAATACTGCAGTCCCTTAATGGTAATACTGCTGCCCCACACTGGTACAACTGCTGCCCTACACTGGCAATACTGCAGTCCCTTAATGGTAATACTGCTGCCCCACATTGGTATAACTGCTGCCCTACACTGGCAATACTGCAGTCCCTTAATGGTAATACTGCTGCCCCACATTGGTATAACTGCTGCCCTACACTGGCAATACTGCAGTCCCTTAATGGTAATACTGCTGCCCCACATTGGTACAACTGCTGCCCTACACTGGCAATACTGCAGTCCCTTAATGGTAATACTGCTGCCCCACATTGGTACAACTGCTGCCCTACACTGGCAATACTGCAGTCCCTTAATGGTAATACTGCTGCCCCACATTGGTATAACTGCTGCCCTACACTGGCAATACTGCAGTCCCTTAATGGTAATACTGCTGCCCCACATTGGTATAACTGCTGCCCTACACTGGCAATACTGCAGTCCCTTAATGGTAATACTGCTGCCCCACACTAGTACAACTGCTGCCCTACACTGGCAATACTGCAGTCCCTTAATGGTAATACTGCTGCCCCACATTGGTATAACTGCTGCCCTACACTGGCAATACTGCAGTCCCTTAATGGTAATACTGCTGCCCCACACTGGTACAACTGCTGCCCTACACTGGCAATACTGCAGTCCCTTAATGGTAATACTGCTGCCCCACATTGGTACAACTGCTGCCCTACACTGGCAATACTGCAGTCCCTTAATGGTAATACTGCTGCCCCACATTGGTACAACTGCTGCCCTACACTGGCAATACTTTAGTCCCTTAATGGTAATACTGCTGCCCCACACTGGTACAACTGCTGCCCTACACTGGCAATACTGGAGTCCCTTAATGGTAATACTGCTGCCCCACATTGGTACAACTGCTGCCCTACACTGGCAATACTGCAGTCCCTTAATGGTTATACTGCTGCCCCACATTGGTACAACTGCTGCCCTACACTGGCAATACTGCAGTCCCTTAATGGTAATACTGCTGCCCCACATTGGTACAACTGCTGCCCTACACTGGCAATACTGCAGTCCCTTAATGGTAATACTGCTGCCCCACATTGGTATAACTGCTGCCCTACACTGGCAATACTGCAGTCCCTTAATGGTAATACTGCTGCCCCACATTGGTACAACTGCTGCCCTACACTGGCAATACTGCAGTCCCTTAATGGTAATACTGCTGCCCCACACTGGTACAAATGCTGCCCTACACTGGCAATACTGCAGTCCCTTAATGGTAATACTGCTGCCCCACATTGGTATAACTGCTGCCCTACACTGGCAATACTGCAGTCCCTTAATGGTAATACTGCTGCCCCACATTGGTACAACTGCTGCCCTACACTGGCAATACTGCAGTCCCTTAATGGTAATACTGCTGCCCCACATTGGTATAACTGCTGCCCTACACTGGCAATACTGCAGTCCCTTAATGGTAATACTGCTGCCCCACATTGGTATAACTGCTGCCCTACACTGGCAATACTGCAGTCCCTTAATGGTAATACTGCTGCCCCACATTGGTATAACTGCTGCCCTACACTGGCAATACTGCAGTCCCTTAATGGTAATACTGCTGCCCCACATTGGTACAACTGCTGCCCTACACTGGCAATACTGCAGTCCCTTAATGGTAATACTGCTGCCCCACATTGGTATAACTGCTGCCCTACACTGGCAATACTGCAGTCCCTTAATGGTAATACTGCTGCCCCACACTGGTACAACTGCTGCCCTACACTGGCAATACTGCAGTCCCTTAATGGTAATACTGCTGCCCCACACTGGTACAACTGCTGCCCTACACTGGCAATACTGCAGTCCCTTAATGGTAATACTGCTGCCCCACATTGGTATAACTGCTGCCCTACACTGGCAATACTGCAGTCCCTTAATGGTAATACTGCTGCCCCACATTGGTATAACTGCTGCCCTACACTGGCAATACTGCAGTCCCTTAATGGTAATACTGCTGCCCCACATTGGTACAACTGCTGCCCTACACTGGCAATACTGCAGTCCCTTAATGTTAATACTGCTGCCCCTCACTGGTACAACTGCTGCCCTACACTGGCAATACTGCAGTCCCTTAATGGTAATACTGCTGCCCCACATTGGTATAACTGCTGCCCTACACTGGCAATACTGCAGTCCCTTAATGGTAATACTGCTGCCCCACATTGGTATAACTGCTGCCCTACACTGGCAATACTGCAGTCCCTTAATGGTAATACTGCTGCCCCACATTGGTACAACTGCTGCCCTACACTGGCAATACTGCAGTCCCTTAATGGTAATACTGCTGCCCCACATTGGTACAACTGCTGCCCTACACTGGCAATACTGCAGTCCCTTAATGGTAATACTGCTGCCCCACATTGGTATAACTGCTGCCCTACACTGGCAATACTGCAGTCCCTTAATGGTAATACTGCTGCCCCACATTGGTATAACTGCTGCCCTACACTGGCAATACTGCAGTCCCTTAATGGTAATACTGCTGCCCCACATTGGTATAACTGCTGCCCTACACTGGCAATACTGCAGTCCCTTAATGGTAATACTGCTGCCCCACATTGGTACAACTGCTGCCCTACACTGGCAATACTGCAGTCCCTTAATGGTAATACTGCTGCCCCACATTGGTATAACTGCTGCCCTACACTGGCAATACTGCAGTCCCTTAATGGTAATACTGCTGCCCCACATTGGTACAACTGCTGCCCCTCACTGGCAATACGGCAGTCCCTTAATGGTAATACTGCTGCCCCACATTGGTATAACTGCTGCCCTACACTGGCAATACTGCAGTCCCTTAATGGTAATACTGCCGCCCCTCACTGGTACTATTGCTGCCCTACACTGGTAAAATTGCTGCCCCCCCCCCCCAACTGGTACTACAGCTGTGCCCCCACACTGGTTTTACAGCTGGTTCCCCACACCGGTACTATTGCTGGCCCCACACACTGGTACACGGGTTTATGTTACAACTGAACAACTGGACTATAGCAAATAAAACATATATGTACTATAGGTAACGCCCTACGCAGCTGTATATTGTTTCTTTAAATGAGGTTTTAAAATCTTAGCAAAACATATCGCTATTGTAAAACGATGTCATAGACATAATCGTATGGGCTGGGAATAAGCGCTACTCTTAATTATTTAAATGCAGACTTTCTACAACGATAAATTTTGCAAATGTTATATCAAGTATTTTCTTTTTACTAAAAATACTCAAACGTTTTTAAAGGCTTTTTCAGTTATATCTATACCAGTTTTGCTATAAATCCGTCTGCTTTAGCTTCAAAAGTCTCAGTCGGCCATAAGTAACTTTTAAGACCCACAGCGGAATTTTCTTTGTAATTTTCTGACGTAAGGGTACAGTGAGGACACAGTGAGGGCTAAGGGAGGTTACAGTGAGGGAACAGTGAGGACACACTGAATACACACAGGAGGGCACAGTTAGGGCACTATGAGGGCACTAAGAAAGTACTATATTATATGCGCAATGTGAAGGCATAGTGAGGTCACACGGAGGGTACAGTAAGGGCACAGAGAGGTCACAGTCAGGGCACAGTGAGGGCACATTGACGGCACAGAGAGGGCACATAGATGCCGGGCAGAGGGAACAGTGATGTTACTATAAGGTCACAGTGAGGTCACAGTGAGGGCAGAAGCAGGAGCGACATGCCGCCGGCTGGAGGTAAGAGGACTCGCCTTGGCACGCGGGTAACGCAACCCGCACAGCGCCAGGTCCCGCGGCGTGAAACAGGAGACCAATTAGGCGGTCCCGGGGATCATTGTTCCCGCCTGGTGGGCCGTGGAAGGAGGCTGCATACACTCGCGTCGTCTCACCTATCACGTGACCGCCTGGGTAACCGTAGTAGCGAGCCCTCGCCAGCGCTGGGCGTAGACACAGTCCCTATCCCGAGAGGATGTTTGCATGGACATAGCGGAGTATGTCCGATAATCTTTCAAATTTGACCAAAATTAATGCCCGGAGACGTCTTTCCGTATCGCTACATCACGCCATCTGACAGCCTGTGACCTTGGAGGGTAGGCAGTACGTCAAGTGCGAAGTAGTCTACCAACCTTTCCCAGCCTGGTTAGGTTTGACCATTACGAGAAAGGCTCGCAGTGGAAGTTGCCCTGAACCTTAGGCTCAATGGTGTCTTACCTCAAGGTTGAAAAAGTAGTTAGGCACAAAGGTAGGCCGACTGAACAACCAGCTCACAAAATTATAAGAAATATTTTCTTTTAGGTTAACTTGGGGGTAATATTTAAAAATAGAAACTAACTCATTTTCAGACCATCATTTATATTTGATATTTAAAACAAACTTTATGAGTATTACAGTATTACTTAGTTATTTATAAAACTTTATAAACAATAAATAGAATATCATGAGTTACATTTGTTACTTGTTACATTTGTTACTTAAATTTAAAAAAAAATATGGGGCCCCAAAACATTAAATAAATTATTAACGTTACTTTAATTCATAAATTTATGTTAGCAAAACAAAATAAAAACAAACGATGAAAAATTTATAAAATGAATTTAGGTAGGTTGTCTACATTTATTGCCGAACACATGCTTCATGCGAAGTATGAAAACGAAGAATCACTTTCCTGAATTCATGAGTGAGTGAATCCCGTAGCCGTCAGAAAAGAGAGGAGAACATCCTCTACTCCAAACAAAGGGTTACAAGTAGTTCATAGCATGGCCGGCATAGGGAAGCACTCCAGATCCATGACTCGTGGGCCGCTATAAAAACATTTCAAAGACTAATTACATGGTGAAATGTTTAAAAATAAATGTCCAGCATGATTTCCAGAGAAATCTACGAAAACTCACCCAATAGGCGGCTACCCAAACTTGAAACTACCGCATGGATGCGGTGGATAAATTAAGAGCAGAAAATTAATACATTTTTTCACATGATGGTCACCAAGAAGAAGGAAGTGACCGTAGATGGCATAACACAGTTAGCCAAACATAGTTACAAATGCACAATTTAAAGAATAGTTCCGAAAACTGAATAGCACACTGCCTTGACGAAAATATAATAATTAATTAAACTTTAAAATAATTAAATTTGTTCAGAGTTCTTTTCTTTGATTCTTGATGCACTTAAATTGGATAGTAATTATGTGATAATAAAATACAATACAAATGGTCAGAACAAAACATACCTTCACTTAAAGACAAAATTACAAATAAATTACCCCCATAACAGAAATTCTTAAAAAAAAAATAAACCAGCGTTCAGTTTGCCGAAACAAAAAAAAACAACACACAAAGAGTTAAGCAAAAACGAGTGTACGCCCAGCTGAATGCTGCAATGGCACACACTCCCTCTCTCAAACCACAACATAGCAGGTGGGTGACAACAATAATAAAAATCCCCAAAACATTACTAAGTACCTGACAATTAAAACAAAACAAAATTACATACACACAGCAAAAACTTATTCCACCGAGGAGGATGAAGCTAGGGGAATGAGGATAGTACCTGAAGGAATGGTTGGAGTAGTATTAGGTGGGGTAGTCGCATTGGTCCGCGATTTCCGCCAAACAAACAGACTGAGAATAAAAAAACCTACCAAAACTAGGCAAGAAAAGGCTATAGCAATATAACTTATATAGGACGATGACTCAACAACCGCGTGATGACGCAATAGGTTAGCAACATCTTTAAAAGAAACACCACTGGGTTGAGAAATTAGCAAATTATTTATGCCCTTAACCAAGGAGGTATTTAATGTTAGGTTAGGCAAAATGGGAAAACTTAAGTGACTTAAATTAAAGTTGAATTTTGGAACGTGTACAGAAGGAAGTGATAAAGTCAAATGTAGGGATGAGCTAACAGATCCAAAGGTTCGAAAGAACGGACTTACAATATCACAGTGTGAAGCATTGCTGATATAACCACTGCCCATTATGGACATGGTGAAAGGCTCAAAAGACATGGTAGAAGTTCTACACAGAAACGTAACATCAATAGAGTGGTTGGTAGTGAAGATCTATAAGGAATTAGTTTTTTGAAAAAAGGGAAGGTCCAACGGGACAATGGACTTATCACAAAATTCCATAAACGATCTGCCGAGGAAAAGATTAAATTCACAGTTATCCATGTGGGAATCAAAAAACGGAAAAGTAGGAGGGCACAGGATGATACCATGTTCCTTACAGTCAGCAAGTAACTTAGAGTTAATAGGTGCGAAAAGTTTCCTATCATGACTAACCAGTAAAATATCATGAACTTTAAGAAGTATATAATGATGTAATTTAGAAAAGAAAAAGGGAAAACTAAAAACATTAAAGAATTCAAAGCTGCTGTCTTTAGTAGCCAAGGGTACATTAACAATAACTTCCAAAGAATGATTATAGATCACCGCTTGAACATGACAAAGACCATAAAATAAGTGAAGATTTTCAATAGAAACTGGGGCCAACATATACAATGGCAAAGAAATTAAGTGCTGAATATTATCTAATAGCTGAAGGAAAACATTGGGTACTACTAAGGTTGAGCTTAACTTTCCATGCACACTATTTTCAATGGCTAGACGTAAGTCACACAGCTCAAGTCGTGCGCTCGAGAGGGTTTCACTGACTCTAAACAGAAGGGTATTTAAATCAATTCTGAGACTTATCATCATCATCTTATCCCAAACTTCATGAACGGTGCTGTTAAACAACTTAAAAAATTCATTGTAGCTGTCCACATAATGCACTGCTAAATTTTTAATGAGTTTAGTATTATTAAGCACTCTCTCTTCCAAATCCTTGACAACAATCATATGGTGGAAAACACTGGTAGCTATATATTCTTGATTTGCTGTTACTGATTTTAAACGTTTTTCTAACATCACTAGGTCATTATTATCTAGAGTTCCAAAAACTGTTTTGAGCACTGTACCTCCAAAATTAAATAAACCACGTCTTTCGCGTGTGTCCCTTCGGGGCAAAAGTGAAGTTAATGCTAAAATTTCTGTTTTGTATGCTAAAAAGTTCTCCCTGAGCTGCGGAATGACAAAAGCAAAATCTTGATTCATAGAAGATTTTTTGGAAGACTGTTCGTTATTAAGTAGAAGAACTTGATTCAATGTTGTTTCCAACTGTGCACTTTCATCGTGTAAATTAAGTAGATCAAAACTCAGCACAACAGAATAGTAACTATCCGAAAAATGTAGCTCTTGACCTTTCTCAAACAGAACACCAGATTGTAATTGTTTTACCGTGATGTTGGCAACCAAGGCGTGGATGCATGTGAGAATGCACAACCGCCCAATCATGGCGCAGAAGCACAACGTTGTGAGTCAGACGGGAAAGAAACACAGGGACACTGGAACATGAAACCAAAAGGGACCAAGGTGGTAAATAGATGACAAAAAAATTACTTAACATAACATCTACTATCAAACCAAATTCATTACCCTTATACCATTAAAAAAAACTAACCAAAAAAAAACTTTATTCTCTTAAACTACATAACAAATATATCAAAGGTTGCAACCGACTTAAAATTAGTACCATGGGTTTTTTACTTATCTCTTCTTGTTACTTTATTAACTAACAAAGTGAATATTATAGGCATATAACATATAAATTAAAGTTTCCTGGGTTGTCAAGACTAGGATCGGTGGGTGATCAGACCACGATCAACTGAGTCACAGACCCGAATGCAATGCAAACCAACAGTGAGCACAAGGTTAGGTTCTGCAGCACCTAAACAATGTCTACTCAAACTGGAGGTGGAGAATAACATCTCTTTAAATGTGAAATGTGTGCTCTAGTCACATATGCTCCTGAGTCAGGGTTAACTAGGCTTACTGTGACTGGCGTGAGAAAGCGTTGGATTTGAAAAGGACCTGACCAACGAAATGACAATTTTGCCATTTTTTTATCCACTGCTTTGCTTGTGGGATGAGCCTTGCAAAGAACTAGATCACCTCGTCGAAAAGGATTGTCCATTCTATTCTTATTATATTTTAAGCGGCTCCTTTCGTGAGACCGTTTGAGATTTTTAAGGGCAGAGGCCCAAACTTCCTTAATATTTTTAGGGTTTTCTGGCAATAACTCTTTCAGACACCAAAGATTAGATAATGGGTTGTTTGGAGCAAAAGTGAACATTAAATTGAACGGTGTAGTTTTGTGAGATTCATGGCGGGAGTAATTGAATGCCATTTGAAGCCAAACTAAATTTTTGTCCCAACTACACTGATCTTGCGCATGGAAAGCGATTAACGCTGATCGGAGGTTACGATTGAACCTTTCCGCATGCGAAGGTGGAGGGTAGTAGGGTGACAAGGTAATATGGCGTATGCCATGGGTGAAACACATGCTCTTAAATAATTTAGAAGTGAATTGGCTACCATTATCAGAGACGATAGATGTCGGAACGCCAAAGTTTTGGAAAATACGAGTCTGAAGAGCTCGAATTGTAGATGGTGCATCTGCCTTTCTTAAGGGAATGAGCCAAACAAATTTTGAAAAAGCATCAACACAGACCAATAACATATTGTTTCCATTTTTACTTCTGGGCAATGGACCTACAAAGTCAATGTATAATTTTTCCATAGGTTTCTCAGATACTTCAGACGACAAGAATCCCAATTGTGTGTTTTGAGCAGGTTTGCTGAGGGCACAAAGACGACATTGCTTAACTCTGTTGGAAATTTCACCATGCATACCTTTCCAGACAAAATGCTTTCTTATAGATTCGATAGTTTTGTAAATACCAAGGTGGGCTCCAATAGGTGAAGAATGAAAGTATTCAAACACCACAGGTTTCAAGACTTTAGGTAGCACAATACGTTTCTGATTATGGCGAACTTTAGAATAAAGGATGTCTTTAGATAAAAAATAAGGTTTCTGTGGAATTCCAAATTTAATATTTTTAACAATATTACTCAATTCCTCATCTTCTTCCTGGTAAGACTGAATGTTTTTGAATGCCAATGGAAAATCAGTCACGAGGACTTTACAAAAGTTTTCGCTTGAAGGTTTGTTAGATTGGTTTGTATCAAACATACGTGAAAGGGCATCCGCCACAACATTTTGCATTCCTCGGATATACTGCACCTTGAATTTTAAAGAGGATATTCTCATGACCCAACGACCAATTTTACCTAACTGTCGGGGATGAGCCAAAAGCCAAGACAAAGCCTGATTATCAGTTTCCAACAAAAACTCTGCATGCTCTAAATAAGGCCTAAATTTGTCGATACCAAAAACAACAGCTAAACATTCAAGTTCATAAATCGTAGACTTCTTTTCCTGTTGAGTGAGAGTCCGGGATGCAAATGCAATAGGTTGGCGACAACCATCAAATTCTTGCGCCAAGACTGCTCCTACTGCTGAACCTGAAGCGTCGGTTTGTAAGATGAAAGGTTTTGAGAAATCTGCCATACGAAGAATTGGTGGACTTATAATGTCATTTTTTAAAGATTCAAAAGTCTTTTGCTGTTTTTTTCCCCATTCGAACTTAACATTTTTCTTTCGTAAACTGTTAAGGGGAACTGCCTTTTCAGCTAAATTTGGAATGAACTTGCCAAAAAACTGAATCATGCCAATAAATCGGGCTATGCCCTTAACATCCTGTGGTGGAGGAAATTCTCTGATAGCTCTAGTGCGCTCTGGATCAATAGATATGCCTTTAGATGAAATATTGTGGCCAAGAAATGAGATTTCATGAACGGCAAATTTAACCTTTTGCGGATTCACTGTTAAACACGCCTTTTCAAGGCGAGACAAGACTTCTTTGAGATGCTGAAGATGCTCTTCGAAATTTTCTGAATACACAACCAGGTCGTCCAAATAGTTGTACACAAACTTAAATTTTACATCATGGAAAATTTGATCTAATAAACGTGTGAGAACTTGTGCACCCGTGGCGAGACCAAAAGGTACACATGTAAACTGATAAAGGTTCCATGGTACACAGAAACTTGTGATTGGCTTAGACTCATTTTTTAGAGGAATTTGATGATACGCTGAATTTAAGTCAATGGTAGTAAAATATTTTGCTTTAGAAAACCAATGAAATGCTGAATGTAAATCTGGCAAAGGCACTGACTCAATCTCAATTTTCTGATAAACACGACGAAAATCAACAACCATTCTTTGTTTACCATTGGGTTTCGGGACCAAGAAAGCAGGACTAGCATATTGTGAGGTAGATTGCTCAATGACTCCTTTGTCTAAAAGTTGTTGTACCTCATTTCTTAAGATATCCATTTGGGGAGGTGCCAGACGATAAGGATGACTTTTAACATAGCTTTTATCATGGAGTTTTATTTCATATTCCAGAAGTTTAGTAAGGCCTAAATCTGAAGTTAAAACTTTGGGAAACTGTTCACATAAACTTTAAGTGCTTGACGCTGTTCATCATTTAAATGGCTCAAAGGATCACAAGTATTACTACCGTTTTGGTCAACACTGATTTCGGCAAGATTATCCTGACTCTGATTACTATCTGTAAAACATATCTTGAGATTTTTTTGAAATTTAAAGGAAATATTTTTTTCTTGCATGTCGAGAATAAGCCCAGACTTAGACATGAAGTCTGCTCCAAGGATAAAATCCAAACCAATATCCTTAGAGACTAAACAAGGGAACTTCCATGTAAAATTTGCAATTTTCAGCTTAATGATAGCACAACAAACTATCAGTAACACATCATTTGAGGCGGTATAACATTTAAAGTGACCTTTCTCAACAGATTTAACTAGTTTTGCCTCTTTCAACCTTAAAAACAAACCATGTGAAATAATAGAACGTGTGGAACCTGAATCTACAAGAACCTGCACTTCAAAAGTGCCAAAGGTGACTACAATCCGAGGGACTGGAACTGGATTTATCCCCACCAAATTAGGAGAATTTATGTTAGAGACAGGGTAAGGCTTATTTTTACTTCCAAAGTATTTTTGAAAAGAAAGAGCTGATTTGGTTTGTCGAAACAGGTGAGCGTTATATTGCGGATTATTTAGGCTAGGATTGCAGGGTAAGCGGCTCACCTCGCGTCCCTGCTCTGAGCGTTTTTTTTGTTGCAACTTCCTACATTCTTTAATTTTATGTCCAGAGTTTTTGCAAAAATAACAGACCGGCTTCTGGTCTGAGTTCACCTGATTTGCAGGCATTTTATACTGCTTTTGTCCACTAGCAGTACTGTTCACATAAACATGATCAGATTGTGTAGCACTAAATGAACCAGCAAGGTTCTTGGATTGCTTGAAACTTGAGGACTGAGGAAAATGTGTATTGCGATGGATGTCCGCAAATCTGACATTCTGGGAATGGATGCACATCCTATCAAGTTCAGAAAAGGAAGAGGGTTTAGACAGAAAGACAAGTCTAGATCGCTCTTCAGGAGACAAACCATCTAAAATGGTATTTATCAATTCCTGCTCTGAGACTTGTAAACGAAAAATGGCAGCTGCCTCCTTCACTTCGTTTACATAAACTGCAAGAGGTTCACCTGGTTTTTGTAATCGATTGAAACGGCTCAGCTGAAGCTGAGTTAATAACCTAGAGGGAATAAAAATAAACTCAGGATATCTTCATGGTACTTGTCAAAGGTACGATTTTGAGAAATGGCCAAATTTGTTCGCTCTGCCAAAGGACCTAAGGTAAAAGGGTAAATAATCTCTAGCAACTGAGCTTCATGTAAGGAGTTGCTTTGACGTAGCTTCACAATGAGCTGAAGAAAATGGAGAAACTTAGGTATATGCAGACCATCGGTAGCTGGGAAATCCTTTAAGATTTTTTCTAAAGGGTGGGTTAACTTTCCAAACACATTGGAAAATGAAACTTTATTACTCAGCGCTGTTGCTTGATGTGTACTTGGTACACCACTGAAAACAACGTGTGCGTTAGCACTAGCGGGCTGTTTAGCAGAAACATAGGTTAGGTTAGGTAACGTGACAAGGTTACCTGTCATACTACAAACAGGTTCAACATCCTGTTTGGAAGGACCTGGAACAGGAGGAATATCTGGAATTTGAGGCAAGGAAGTAGGTAGAGCCAACCTACCAAGTTGGTCACACACTTGTGAAATAGATGACACATGGGTTAGGTCACACGAAAGAGAAAACTCAGTTTCAGATTTATTGAGGATATCACCTAACTTTTTAATCTCAATCAGTATAGTTTCTAATGATGCAATCTGCACCTCCGACAACTTAGGGGAATGAATGTCCAAAAGGCACTGGACACGTCTGTTTAAGTGGGCCAAACGGTTTTTGACACGAGGTAAGGTGCTTACGAAGTTTTCATCATCCAAGTTTGACACTAATTCCTGCAGTACCAAAATTTTACTGGCAAACAGATTAAATTCATCATTGGGATTCAAATTGACCAACTTGTCACAATCAACAGTCAAATTACTCTGAAGTGCCGTGCGCAATCGTTTGCGCAAAACGGCAGCAGTGGTGTCCTCACAGGGAACACCACGCAATTGACATTCAAATGCCAATTCATCTTTAAGGAGAAACTCGGGAATCAAGGTAGCCATAACGAACAAAAAAATTAATTCAAAACACCAAAAGAACTACCAAACTGCTGTCACCCCCAAGCCATGCAAAGTTCCAAGGGAGCAACACATGCAAGCTAAAAAAAAGCTACGCATGCACAACACAACACCCAAAGATAAAACACCAGAACCACCAGCTTCTGCTATCAAACTTTCTACCAACCTTTCCCAGCCTGGTTAGGTTTGACCATTACGAGAAAGGCTCGCAGTGGAAGTTGCCCTGAACCTTAGGCTCAATGGTGTCTTACCTCAAGGTTGAAAAAGTAGTTAGGCACAAAGGTAGGCCGACTGAACAACCAGCTCACAAAATTATAAGAAATATTTTCTTTTAGGTTAACTTGGGGGTAATATTTAAAAATAGAAACTAACTCATTTTCAGACCATCATTTATATTTGATATTTAAAACAAACTTTATGAGTATTACAGTATTACTTAGTTATTTATAAAACTTCATAAACAATAAATAGAATATCATGAGTTACATTTGTTACTTGTTACATTTGTTACTTAAATTTAAAAAAAAATATGGGGCCCCAAAACATTAAATAAATTATTAACGTTACTTTAATTCATAAATTTATGTTAGCAAAACAAAATAAAAACAAACGATGAAAAATTTATAAAATGAATTTAGGTAGGTTGTCCACATTTATTGCCGAACACATGCTTCATGCGAAGTATGAAAACGAAGAATCACTTTCCTGAATTCATGAGTGAGTGAATCCCGTAGCCGTCAGAAAAGAGAGGAGAACATCCTCTACTCCAAACAAAGGGTTACAAGTAGTTCATAGCATGGCCGGCATAGGGAAGCACTCCAGATCCATGACTCGTGGGCCGCTATAAAAACATTTCAAAGACTAATTACATGGTGAAATGTTTAAAAATAAATGTCCAGCATGATTTCCAGAGAAATCTACGAAAACTCACCCAATAGGCGGCTACCCAAACTTGAAACTACCGCATGGATGCGGTGGATAAATTAAGAGCAGACAATTAATACAGTTTTTTACATGATGGTCACCAAGAAGAAGGAAGTGAACATAGATGGCATAACACAGTTAGCCAAACATAGTTACAAATGCACAATTTAAAGAATAGTTCCGAAAACTGAATAGCACACTGCCTTGACGAAAATATAATAATTAATTAAACTTTAAAATAATTAAATTTTTTCAGAGTTCTTTTCTTTGATTCTTGATGCACTTAAATTGAATAATAATTATGTGATAATAAAATACAATACAAATGGTCAGAACAAAACATACCTTCACTTAAAGACAAAATTACAAATAAATTACCCCCATAACAGAAATTCTTAAAAAAAAAAAAAAATAAACCAGCGTTCAGTTTGCCGAAACAAAAAAAATACAACACACAAAGAGTTAAGCAAAAACGAGTGTACGCCCAGCTGAATGCTGCAATGGCACAGTAGCTTGAAACTGCCGACCTCTTAGGGCAAATCCACTTGGCGCAAAGTTATAGTTTAACGACTCGTTGCTGTCGATGGCATTCACCACCATTTACTTTATTTCTATTTCTGCGTGGTGTTACGTGAAATCTACAGTCTGAGACATTGATTATTAATATATTGTGTCATGTGTTGGTCTAAAACACTGTTTCATTAAATATTTATCAACCAAACAGTATTAGATAAAAAGTCTCTTTAGTATGAAGATTAAAGAAGCATACATTTTACTCTGTTGTATAACATACTGAGTCTTTACCTAGCTGGAACGTAAAAAAAAAATAATGCGAAAATTATTTTTGAAATTGTATTTTGAGAAATATGTTTTAAATGATTTATAAAACCATCTAGATAATAATTATTATTTGTTTTCAATTTTTTCATACAGTCGATAAGGCTACAACTGGTTTGCCACAAACGTTTTTAGGTTAGATAAATATAATGAACGGTATTGTAAGAGTAAGTGTTTGCTTGGAGCAGTGCTCTGTGAAGCGGAAGGTGCTTCACTCGACGAGACCCAGCAAAGCTCGGCGCTTCTCAGTGACCTTGTCCGGGCGAGGAAGTCACACTGGTTGCCTAAGCGCGTGCTCACTCCACCTGAGTGAGTGCGCGCGGAATGGACTAGTGACAAGGGACTAGGCCGAGCAGCAGGCCATAGTCCGTGCTGCCTGCGGATCACATCTGGCGTGTTGGTCGAGGTTTGCTTCTGCCAACACCAGACTATACTCAATTTAATTATAAATATATATATATATATTTTCAAAAGTGAAGACAAATTAAAAAAAAATGTAAGATTTATTTATAGCTACATTTTGACATAGTAAAAATGATAGTGATGGTCCTTTTGACGCGATAACGTCTTATAAATCGATGAACGCCGGCTGCACGCAACGAAAAATTGTCACGTTCCGCCTGAGCCGAGCGTGCAAGAACCGGTCAACCACCGTGCGAGAAAATCTTCTATAATATCAAACAGGTTAAGGCGGGCTTTTAAAATAATTTTTCGTGATTATATTTAAACAAATTATTTATATTAAATTTGCAATAACTGTAAATAATATTTTAAAATTAAAAAGTATGCAATTTTTCATCCATGTCTTCTTATGGCGTAATCACGTAAAATTATCGTCCGTAAACCGACTTTACAGACAACTTACCTTTTTTAGTTAAAGATCTAGGAGTAAGATTGACAGCCACAATCTACAGTATTTAGGTTCCTGCATTATCTCAGACGTTAATATTTAGAACGAGATAAAAAATTTAAAAAGTTTATATTTCAATTATGATTCACACGAATAAGAGTAATTTTTATTTATTGGCGTAGTGATATCAATTAATTGACTCATAAGTTCAAGTTGAAATATGCTGGAAATAGTTTCGAAACAAATGAACGAATTCATAAAAAATGTAACAGAATAGGTATCTAAGAATCCAGCAGGATATATTTTGTTCATTTCTTCTCCTATTGGCTCTAATGAGCGAAAGAAGAACGTTCAACACTCAATCAAGGCAATAAAGAAACACAGGCTGCAATAAAATATGCCCATGATTCTCTTTAAAATGACATCAGCGATAAAAATATTACTTTCACCCATAAATTTTGAGAATTTACAGTATGTTACATATAATCTTAGTGATAAGTATTCTAGACAACTATATAGAGCTCGAGCGAGGAAGTAGCACGGAGTGTAAGCAAACACAGACACAAGTCACACGAGTCAGAGAGAGCAGGGGAAAGGGACAGCCCTCAGAGCTCGCGGCAAGCGACACAGCGCGGCTGGTCGGCCGGGAGACGATGACGCGAAACAAAGCAATTAGAGGGCAATTAACCCCGAACCCCCTCCCTCTCCCCCCAAGGGGCGCAGGCTCCGAGACGAGATTAGGACCCTCTAACGCGATTACCAGGTCCTTGGGGACTTCTCCCGCCTGGGGCGCTACCTCGATAGCTGCTGATGTCGCGCTCCCCACTCCTTTCCCACGTTTCAACAACCCCGTCATCTCTCAACTTTCTGTACAAGCCTTGTCTTGTCTCGCTGGGTGCTGGGTGCTGGAAGACAAGTCTTCATGCTGTGAACACGTGCACCGGCCCAGCACACGACAGCGGCCGAGTAGTAAATAAAATATACTGAATGAATGCTCACATGTATGATACTTCAGAGTATGAGTTCCAGGGGTATATTTAACACTGACTTAGAGAGAATAAATGCGTATTGAATATTTTTATCGATTAGGAGATAGAGTTCTAGTAAGTAAATGTTTTTATTTGCTACTCAACGCCAATTGCATGGTATTATAATGTTACTAGGGTATTGCTATTATAATCGATAATCACATTTGTGAAAAATTGTTTTATAGATTTACAAAAGAAAAAATAGACACAGATAAGTTTGATTAATTATTTGAATAACAGCACACAAAACACCTTATCAAGGCGTCTGCGAAAATGATTCTTTAGTTACTTAAAAATGTCAGTTTTTGACAGGAACTAACGTAGCTTACCAATGCGAATCTTACACTGTGTTTAATGTCACAAAATTATTCACACATTGGCTGGAATATTTAAATTGTTTGTTTACTTCGAACAATTTAGTGCTAATATGTAAATGTGAAATATGTTATAGTGTAGGGAAGATCCTACCATAGAACCTTTTCTTATCTGACGAACGTGAGAACTAAAAGATTGTTAACACAAATAACTGTAAAACGAAAATAGGAAAAGGTTCTTTTTTTTACGTTTTACAAAGAATATATGTAGTACGGAATTTATCACAAAAAATTAGCCTACTGATTCTGAGGCAACTAAAAGTGAAAACATGCAAGAAAGGTTAAATAATTACGTGAGAGTGAAAAGATTTATTTCTTAATATTTCTATGTAACTGTGAATTGTATTTATACGCAATGAATTTAAATATAATATTTTTGGACACCATTACATATTTTGTAAGTGGTAATATTTTATGATGTCAAATAAATAATTTAGTATTAACTACAATGCAGTTCTTTTTAGTGCGAGTACTATGGGAAAAGCTAAAAGCACACACCATCTCTGGATGACATTCCTTTATCCACCCTTCTTCTCGTACATTTGTTTGCGAACAAAATAGCATATTATGGTCCGTTTTTGCTGTTCTTATGAAAACTTCATGACATAAACAGAATTGGCTTACCAGACTGGCACATTTTCAATATCCTTCTTGACTTAAACATTTTATTCATGCTGATTAAAATGTTTTCAACTAAGATTAAAGTAAACTTTATAATGGGCATGAAATAAAAAAAAAATATTGTTCGACATATAACTTCGAACACATTTTTGTGATTGGTGATACATATAGTCAGTAAGAAAAAAATGATTTTAAAGACAAAATGAAAATAAAAGGAACTCTTTAATCCTGTTAGGCTAAGATTATCATTCGATTATTGGATACTAACAGCAGTATCAATGGATGGGTTAAATTAATATATCACGGCAAAACATTCTGATTAGGTTCCGAATTAATTTTAATAGAAATTGAAGTAATCAATACTTGTAGGATCTTCAAAATACAGTTGTAAGAAAGATGAGATATTTTTGTGTGTCCATTTTATCATCAAATTTAAATTTTATAATAACGTAAACCAAACGTCACTCTGCCCGACACTAAACACGACCTGGAGTTTGGAGTTAGCCTCAGAAAGCTTTTTAACATTTCCACGCTAGTTCGGACATGGCCCAGTCGGCGCCGAGGCACTAGGACACAGCCGCAGAAAAGGTAACTCGTCGACGCCACGCACGGAGCGAGTGACTACTCGCTCAGCGAGTTAAGTGTGAAAAACCACTCCGCAGATGTACGACCTTTGGTCGGGTGAGCGTGAGTAGTGCAAGAAGGGCACATGTGGTCAGCGGCCTAACAGAGGACAGGACAGAGCAACTCGACTCAGGAAGTGAGACGGCAGAGGCCAGCCACGGGGAGAACTGGGCTTGTCACGAGAGAGAGGTGTGGTTGCCAGGAAGCCCGCTTGGAGCGCCACTCGGCAGGCAGACTCGTCGCACGAGCGTGGCTCGTGTCCCTGCCTGAGTTGGGGTGTTTCATGAGGCTTGTGATTTGTAAAATACACTGTTATGGTAGAGGAGCCAGTTCCACTTGGGCTCAAGAGAGACCATCAGTGGTCATTGGTAATTTGTATTTAGTGTTATAATTTAATTATTTTCTTATTTCCGTCACTTAATATTTGTTCATGTCCATGGGGATAAATTCTTTGATAATATTCGCTGTTGATACGGTCTTTTGTTGATTTTAAAGGAGTACTCCAGGTAGAAGCGCGCTGCTATAAATGTCCTCAAACTTTTATAAGCGTTGTTTGTTCGCGTTTGTAATTTTTTCAATAAACATGTCGTGTGCTTCTCACAACACTGTGTTAGTGTTCGCTCTAATCAACCCTTCCTCTTGTTTCTCCTCTCGGGGTGTAACAAAACAATACCACTGTCAGTAGACTACTGCCTATTGTTGTCTCTATTGTGGCTCATGTCGCAATGCGGTTTCTTTGTTAATTAAATTTATTTGCTATTTTAAGTACATAGTTAAGTACAAAATTTTAAGCAAACGAACATTCACAATTCACATTTGTTTATCCAGGATCTCAAATCTTTTTATAACTTAATAGCTTCAGGGAAATAATTTTTACGCGCATCCATTAAAAAAGTATCTAAAGTAACGGTGATTTATACGAAAGGCGATGTTCTATTATTTCCCGCTAGCACTTTAGGCAAGCCTTTCCATAGTTTTTGAGTATATATATATAAACCTTTAAGTAATATCACCTAGATTAAAGTGAAAATAAAACTATGATAGAATTTTATACTAAAAATATCTTTTTTTTTCATACATGAATACGACAAAAATGCTTGCCTTTGGAGCGACCAAAACAGCATAACTTCAAGACTTCACATATATCACTTGTCGGAAAAAAGACATTATTATTATGTTAATATATCACACCCAATATATATTCGATAAAATTTTATAATAAAATGATATTTACTCTCTCTACATCTCATAGGAATGGAATTTAGTGTGTCAATCCAGTTTACGTGCTGCTTCTGTTACCAATTTAATCGAAATCGGTTCAGTAGTAAATACGTGCATGAGTAACAAACAATTATCTGCAGAATAAGATTATTCGAAGCATTGAAATCTTAAAAAAGGGGGTGTTGTCTGTAAAGTCGGTTTACGGACGATAATTTTACGTGATAACGTCATAAGAAAACATTGATGAAAAATTGCATACTTTTTAATTTTCAAATATTATTTATAATTGTTCCAAATTTAATCTAAATAATTTGTTTAAATATAATCACGAACAATTAGTTAAATAAATAAAGTGAAATGAAATCAATGCCAATAAATGGTTAGTCTTAAATGACGAAATTGGACAAATTAATCAAAAATTTTTAAATTGCTTCTTTTAAAAAGCCCGCTCTAACCTGTTTGATATTATAAAAGATTTTCTTGTACTGTGGTTGGCCGGTTCTTGCACGCTCGGCTCAGACGGAACGTGACAATGAGTCATGCTTTTTTCGTGCGTGCAGCCGGCGTTCATCGATTTATAAGACGTTATCACGTAAAAAAAAAAAAAGGAATGGATTATTAACATTAAATACTCGTTCAACCCTCTGCGCTATTTTGTCGTTGTCGACTGGGCCCGCATTGAGGGGAGACGTGAGCAACAGAACCGCGGGGACGAGCTCGTAAAGACTGGGTGACTCGCACATCCAGCACCAGGCAGCACCAGGCAGCACCAGGCAGCACCGGGCAGCACCAGGCAGCACCAGGCAGCGAACACACAGCGGGCCTCGTTGTTGCAGCGTCGGCGAAGCTGCGGGGATTGCGCCAGGATTGCCAACGTAAACAAGCGCCCGGGGCAGGAGGGAAGGATGGGAAATGTGTGTGTGTTCGCGTGGCTTCCTGCGTCAGCGTGTGGCCGGCGAGCTCAGCGCCGAGCGCCACCTTAATGTTATGCCGAGCCATGTTCCGATCACCTGAAACCCCCCCCCCCCTACTCCTAAACCCCCTGACGAGGGCTCGTAAGCCGCGGGGTGGATTCGCACGTAGCGCCATTGAGCCGCAGAGATCCCCTGAACCGCTCTAATCTGCATATTCCATCGTCTCTCAGTTAGTAGAGGAACACAGGGGGTTCTGCACCACACCTGCATCGCCTCAAGACAAAACTCTATCCTGGTCCAATACGCATAGACCATGATTTACTTTGGGTAAGTTTAGACCTTCACACGTTCTGCTAGTGTCGACACCTTCGTTAGTAGCTCTATTTTTAACTGAGCCAATTAGAACAAATTGGCGATATTTTAGAACAGCCTTTTAATTTCCCGAAAATTCTAAACTTAACTTAAAAATATTCCTTTTAGGTAAAAATATTACCGAAATGGGCCAGTGCACTAATAATAGTTAAATAATTTATACGAAAACTAAGAAATTTGTCCTTGTAGACAATATCGTTTTCTGCGAAGAATGAAAGTTTGGATTGTGGAATCTTAATATTGCATGACCATCACACAGTACCATAACCACGAAATACGTGATTCACGGGAATGTGTTGAAAACTTGAAGCAGTTACTGGCGAGTCATCTCAAATATAGATAGTTCATTTAGAACACTCAATCGGCAATCTTGCAATACTGAATTATTCTGTATTTATAATTTTTCCGAGTGATTGATTTTATTAACGGTTTCAAATTGTATACATTTTTTTCCAGGTATCAGTTGCAAGAGAAAAAGGAAAATAATGCTATAATTTCATTAACTGACCATATCGCTACGCACTGTCATACATAAAAAAAAAAATATTTGTAATAAATTATTTTCTCGTGTTATCGCAACATCATATTCTTTGTTGACTGTATTAAAATAATAAAACATTTTTTAAATATTTTGTTACAGGAAATTATTAAATATGTCATTGATATAAAGGAATGCGAATAGAACAATGAAAGAGTGTAGATAGCAGTAAACTGATATTGATAGATACAACAATAAATTAAGATATTTCCATAGAAGATTGCTTTAAAACCTTTTACAAATCAATCAAAATACATTCTATTACAGTACCCAAAATATTAAATTGAAACTTGGATGATAATGTAAGTCAGTATAATAAAAATATTGTCATAATATACATATTTTGCTGTAAGTTTTCATAATCTTTATGTTCTGGTGTAAATTATGGGGATGTTATTAAATACTAGCTGCCCGACCTGGCTTCGCACGGCTATACACATTTACAGTAGTGGCAAATAAAAAAATAATTCAGTGAAAATTTATTACAATGCTGTATAATTTACCGGAGAGAAAATTAATAGCACCGATGATTTCCCGACTCGTGCACGCAACGTACAACTGATGTACCCGTACTTCGCTACGGCAGTCTACAGGCAGATCACTCTTGCACCGCTCATTATACATGCCCCTCCTTGTGGGTACGCCACTGCCACGCGATGCCCGTTGCCATGGAGACGCAGAAGGCATAAACAATGCAAAATCCTGTTCTCATGCAGACAAAGTACCCACTGTTGCCTGGTTTTAACCACCCATGGTATCTAATTGTCGGAAAATGTCATCCTGCGTAACATAAGGAACATTACTGTGAAGTTTCAAGTCTGTAAAATATATATACTTGAAAAAAAGGGCAATAAAAAACAAATTAAACACAGAGAGAGGAAAAAATCAAATAATTTAGGTTTGCGATTTAAAGTGATAAAAAGTATTTAAATACTAATTTGAACCCGCACATAGACAATGCGTTAATATTACCTAAATATAGTTATCAGTAATAAATAATAAGACAACTCGAACAAACCAAACAACGCCTACAGGCATATTGCAACCTACATCGAAACGACCACAAGACTCAAACCCAGACACTTCATAAACCCACAGAGATGGCCAGGAGAAATTACATTCCACATACTACAGATGCTGTACTAAAAAAGACACATATATACCAATAAGAACAGGTGTAACCGCCATAACTGAAAGTATTATGTAAAAGAAACAATACATTAATACCACAACCTCAAAAAACACAAAACAGGAGAATTAACTAAAAGAGCAATTTCAAAAGCCTAAACTGAACAGAAAATTAGGTAAATATTGACGTATACACATGAGAGTACAATTAAGTAGAAATATAAATTTTAAAAACTTACATTACCTAGCGTAAGAAAAACGCATTCAGAAAGACCAGACATCGCTTCCCCATTACAAAATGTTCGATGGTAATAGTCACAATCCCTAATAACATACATGTGAAATAGAAAGGCTTGGACACCGACTTTAAAAAAGACAACCACTCGTTAAAGACGCGTAAAAGTTAAAGGACTAAGCTAAATTAATATAATGAAGCCACATATACGTTTGCAACAAAACACGTTCCCTATACTAAATGTCACACCCCAAATAAATGAACTCATCATCTAAAAGAAAAAAGGTATTTTGGTTCACCTAAACGAAACCTAGGTTCAAAAACCCATATGGAAGAGAGATTCCGCATTATAATTAAGTATATTGAAAGGAATTGCAAACTCTAGAGACCCACCTTGTTCGCACAAATCATTTTAATTAAATTATGTATGTTCGCCGACAATTTGAGATAAATGGATTAGTTTAAGGAATTTGATGTTTGCTCTTTAAAGTGCTATGTAGTGACAAGAAACGATAAATACGGAATTATATATATATATATATATATATATATGTGTGTGTGTGTATATATATACCAACCATACAATTAAAACAATTTAAATACGAAACATATAAAAAAAACCTCGGGTATGTCGTATATCTAGAACCATACTGTCACCACTAGTTCCCTGTACACATAATGAAGTAATAATAAAACATCCAGTGGTTACATACAGAAATTTTACAAAAATATAAACTTAACAATGAGTTAGGTTATTCAGAAGCATATAGTAATAAATATACAATTGAAAAGCAAACCAAAGTACCAATAATATGGAATCACTTCAAAAAAAAAGAAAACAAAGTTCAGACATTACAAACACAGAAAGGTGAAAAAAACGCCAGTAGATCAGTAAGATGAAGCTTCAAAGACCAAATCCCTCGCGGATAAAGGATGATAATCATTGCAGTAGCACACATTGTCCCACATATGTATCGAAACACAAGGTTAGATCGTAACACACACACACGACTTCCAGGATGTTTCCACCATAATGTTTGGAACCTTTATACTTATTTTAAATTTAAATTTACATTGATTAACATCGAGAACTGTAATATATAAACAACAGCACCGATGGTAGCTAAACACAACACATTTAATAGAATATTCTCCAGCACTTTCACAAACCCATCCGTGAAATAAAAAAATGAAGCAGCCAAGTAATCGTATCAATATAAATACATTAAACTCTGCCGGCTACAGCAGCACAGCATGAGTTTCCGGACGTGTCCTTCACAGACAGAAGGGGTTGCCAGTGCGCAACCAATATGTAATTATTGTAAAAGACTCAATTAAAAAAAAATCAAACATGTACGTTAAATCAGGCTAGCAATCTCATAGATTACGCGAAAACAGGCCGGAACACAACTTGGTAAAAGAATATTAGCTATTCATAAACCTTAAATATATACAATGTAAGAAACCGCACTAGCCAACTTAACACTCATATTCCTCAAAATATAAGTTCACCGAGATACAATGACATACGGATATATGCATGAAAGATAGATAAGTACTATACAAGACAAAAAAAATTCCCCCATAATTCAAAACATATTTATCAAAGTACACTTTCAATACTAACCCAATGAAACAGAAAATTCCATTACACCCCAAGCATTGTATATGAAAGTAAGCACATATCACAATTGAACTGGAAAAAATAAATATAAAAAAAAAGTAGCGAACACACCGACAAATATTCATCATAGCACCATTGGGTGGAAAGAAGATAATACCATCAATTTCATCTCTACAGCCACATGCATTAAGAAAAAAATATATATAATTATACTTTTATTAACCACACAGGAATCTTTTAGTGTATAATTGTTGTGTAGCAAAATTAGGAGGATAAAATTACAATGTATTTTAAAAAATATATATAATTACAACTATTAAAAAGTATGTGCACTAACTCACAATTCTAAAACCATTAATGAAAACATACAAAACCTCACTCTTCATATCTCTCTCTCTCTTTCTCTCTTTCTCTCTCTCTCTTATTCGCTCTATATACTGGTTGCGAAATTCCACGATTGATACAATTAACTTAGAGATAACCCCCACAGATGCATTGTAACGTCAAATACATTCCGCTTTTGATAGAGGAAACGAGAGCAACACGAGAACACTCGCAGGCTCACAGCAACGTCCGCCACATTTACACACAGAACTAACCACTCGTTCCCACCGAAGGGATACGAACCCCGAGAAAAAGGCAAACACCTCCGCTTAAACACAATAACAAGTGACCTAAATGTAGAACGATAGTGCTAACGCGAGCAAACACATTGGTTAAAAACTTTTTTTTTAGAATAATGGAATCAATACGCTCTTCAATTCTGTGTCTCAACTCTGGAAAATCATTACGTAGCGGCGGCAATTATACAACATCTTTTATAAAGAACCCTAAAGAAAAAAAATCTCAAAGTAAATGACGAAAACAAAAACATAGTATTTGTCGGTCGATGGTACTGAAATAATGTGAGATAAAACATTAAAATAATGTTTAATAAATCTATTCAATTTTTTTACTATAAAATGACTCCATTTATAACCATAAGTTTTTGATAATAATTCAACAAATCAACATAGACTTAAATTAATTAAAAATTGTAACACTAAATTCTTAAAATAAATTTATTTCCTTAAACAAATTAACATAAAGATTTAAATTAATTAAAAAAATAGTTTAATAATAAATTTTAAAATCTATTAATTTTTTTATTATAAAACGACTCTGCTTTTAACCATTAGTTTTTGATAATTTTCAACAAATAAAAATAAATTAAATTATTAAAAAATTAATTTATAACAATATTCTTAAAAATTTTCTTAAGAATATTGTTAAAAATTAACTATGCCTATATGGTTTATTTCTGGCGTTCGTGCTGCCGTTGAGCATTCCTACAATTTGATTTTTATTTTGTTTATTACTTAACGCTACGGCGCACGAGTGATCGTTCAACACTCTTTCCTACACGGACGTTTGTTCAACATTTATTTAAATTTATTTGTTACAAGTCGCCGGGGTGGGCGGGATGCGTTCCGGTGAGTTTTATCGTAAGATAATAGTCATTGTCCTAACTATGCTTATTTTATATCTTTACGATATTATAAAATTTACTATGCTAATTACTATTTGAACGTGATCTACCACAATAGCGGTCCTACATTTTTTAACTATGCTTATTACTTAAAGCATTTCCACACACAGTGTTGTTTTTAAAGACATTATTATGCTTGTAATATGATGTGGGGATTATAATTGCGCAGTTTATGAGTGACGCTCCAGCGGACAACATCTCGCTCTCTCTGCGCCGGATTTTTTGAGGTTATGTTTATTTAGTCATAGCTAATATGGCGGTGTTTGTTTTAGACATACTCTGGGGTTTTTAAGCATAGCGGTTTGCTTTTCCAAATTTAACCTTGGTGGCTTTTCGAAATTTAAGCATAGCGATATTTTATTTCTTTTCGAAATTTAAATATGACGGTTTAAGCATAGCGGTTGGAAATTTAAACATGGCGGCATTTCTTTTCGAAATTTAAAACATAACGGTTAAGCATAATGGTGGGGGGTTTGCTTTAGGCATACATCATGGCGTCAATTGTTTTACGAATACAGCATGGCGGCGGTTGTGGAGTGGCGGGGCTTTTAAGCATTTTTTTTTCGAAATTTAACGGTTTAGGCATAGCTAGTATGGCGGCATTGCTTTTCGAAATTTAAAGACATGGCGGCATATGTTCGTTATTTAATTCCCCATACTACATCTGGTCCCATGGTCTAGTGGTCAAGGCGTCTGCCTCCTAACCTCAGCGTTGCTGCGTCCCAGGGATCGAATCCCCCCACCGCCCAGGATTTTTTGTATACAATTCCCGCCTTCGGAGCGACGGTGGCGCGCTCCAGTAACTAAAGGCTGAACTAAGATGGCGGCCTCCAGCAGACGGAAAAAAGATGGCGGCCCCCAGTGGCTGCGATGGTGGTGCGCCCTGGTAACCAATGTCAACAACAATGGCGGCCTCCGTGAAACAAGATGGCATCCCCCATGAAACAAGATGGCGGCCCCCAGGAGGGGGGTTCTGGGGCAATGTTTACATTTCAATGTTTACATTGCGCCAGAACCTCCTACCTGCCCCTACTTGTATTGTCATTTATTTTTCTACATGAGGCAAGATAAAATAATACAAATTTGGCGGGTAGGTACGAACACGTGGTCCTTACCACATGAGTAGCTAGCACTTGGCTTGTATTCTAACTCCTCTGACTAGCTGTTTCATGTGATAATTTTGATAATATTTTTGTTATTGTGTCCCGACCATAGATTGTTTAATATATAATTAATCAAATTAATTAACTATGTACTGCCTGGTACTGAAAAAATAATATAAATAAATCGAATCAATCATTATTTAAACAAACAATTAAAAAAACAATTTTTTAATTTTTCCTGTATTTTTAACTTAATAATTTGAAAATTTCAAGATGGCACCCAAATGACAAGATGGCGGACACTCTAGCGGTTAAAATTTAAAATAATGCGTCAGCAGTGCCATCTAGCAGACGTAAACAATATGTCGGGTCCACAATGCCGGTCTCCAGCATGTGAAAACAAGATGGTTGTCATGTTATCCTGAATGACGTAATATCTGCCTCGGAATTTGTAGTGGGAGGTCAGTCTGCCGGGGGTTTATCCTGTTGCCTCGTAGTCTTGTAGTCCTGCAGCCCTCTAGCAGCTTAGTAGCCAAGTAGCCTTGTAGCCAAATTATGTTGGAGCAGTTAGGCCTAAGACAGCTGGAGCCGATGACTTTTCGCTGCAATGGCTGGTCAATCCCCTCCTAGCACACGATGCAAGCAACCCTCTCCCTGCATGGTTAATACCAGAATGACCAGGCGTATAGGCTTTGGTCTGAGACGTATTAGATACCTCCCTTACCCAGACCCTCTCAAACACACTTAGGGTGGTATTTATATTCACGTCTTGAGCAATTCCTTCGTCAAGAAATTCTTATATTCATTCTTATTTAACATTTGTGTGTCATAGAGGTTGCTTGAGATGATCTCAAGTGATCGCAAACAAGACAATCTTGATGAAGACCATCTTATGATAGTCCCATATTTATTATTTCTGAGAGGGCATTCTCCTGTCTCATAGTCGTTGCTTGAGAACACCATCATAGAAGAATGTTTCATAGTCGCTGAGACCGTGCTTAAGAACACGAATAAGATCGTATTTGCCAAGACCACTGCAGGCATGTCTCAAGCAATTGCTTGTTCTGATCGCAATGTAGAAAATGGCGGATTCTCATGAACCTCGTATTTTTAAACGTAAATAAATCCTGTATGTAGTGCTGAAGCAATTTTATATGTATTTTAAATGAGTTTAGTGTTTGTTTGTGACCAGTGGTTACATTTTCAAGTGCTAAACAGACACGTTTATTTACATATCGATCACAGAACGAGTACAATGAATGTGGAAAACGATGCGTTTAATGATGGTTGATGGTACATATCACAATCAGAAAATTAAATTCTACATTCGTGACACCCAAAATACATTAAAAATAATTTAAGAAAAAGTGGCATTACGCTATTGATATGTAATAATTTCCCACATATTTTCGTCAGAGGTGTAATGGTTAGGGAGTTGGGTTTCAAGTCTACGAATGGAGGAAACAATACGAATGTGGTTCAAATCCTGACACTGAGTGTATTTTTTTATAGTTACAGTTAATGAAAAATGCAAATATAGCTTTAAGAGAAATTGTATTAGATTAATTTTTTTAAAATCTAATTGTTATAATATATTTAAATACATAGCTCAGTTTATTGATTTGGTTATTTCATACGCAGTAGGCTTTCAGACATACTGTTGTCTATATATTTTACTTGTAATACGATTAAATTATAGAATCACAAGTAACTTGAAGAAGAAAAATTAACCTATTATATGAGGAAATTAATGTCTTATATTATTGATGAACAAACAAACACTTTATAAAGGGTTTTACAAAATTTTAAGTTCCTTACTATGTACCCTTATCAGATTCGTTCAAACTTATTGTTATAATTATGAACATACATTTTTCTTAATTAGATTAAAAATTTTCTTTTACTGTGAAGTTAAATATGACATTTTTTTTAAACTAACATTTATTGTACCTTATCCTGAAGCTAAAGCAGAGTGACAGTTTCTCAAAAAAAAGTTTTTCACTACCTGAAATATTTTTTGATAATTCTGTAAAGACAAGTAGATTTTAAACAAGTAGTATTATTAAATCGTTGGATACATAATTTATTAATGTTAAACTTACACAGGAAAGACAAAAGTCTATAAAGTTCTTAATTTCATTCATCTGAAGTGACACAAGTTGAGATGTACTAGAAGGTGTGCATATTTGTGGTCGCAAAACATCAATTTTTCCATGTGTGATTCGAGAGTATTAAAACAATAGGCCCTAAACGAATTCCTCACATCAACGTACAAACGCACCTCGAATGTAGTGATATATACTCACTAAATCTTGTTACTATAAATAGACTCAAATTCTGGGGTTTCAGTGCTTGGTGTGAATAGTACCAGAATATTTAACGAAAACAGTTCAATCGGCAAAGTTCGTGTATGCTCGTGTCTTTTCGGCTGTCTCAAGTAAGTGCTTCGTCAAGCCGTAAGTACGGCAAACAAGCTCTTGCTTGAGCATGCAGTCTTCATGAAGCTCGTCTTGTTCGCGGACTATGAAACATGGAGATTGAAATCGCTGCCTTGAAAAATAAGACCGTCTTCGTCAAGACGGTCTCAAGACATTGCTCAAGATGCGACTATAAATACCAGCCTCAGTTTTAGTTAGGTTAGGAATAAAAATTCACCTTGGGGCAGAAGACCGAGGACCGACCCCGAGATGCTATATCTCTCTGCCCGCCGCCGCCTTCCCCGCCTCTTCCTGTGACGTCACTATGCACAAGTGTTGTTCCGGTACGTCTCACCGCATATAGACTTGAACTCTGGCGTGTGTGAAGAGTTCAAGTGTTTGAAGGAGTCGGGACTTGCGTTGTGCAGCCCACGGAGGAGGCTGATGTATGGCCAAGTTGAACTCGCTTATAGCGAGTATTTAAATGTGGTCCTAGACTTATTTTTTTCTTCGTTGGCGAGGTTGGCTATTGAGCCGCGCGGCGAGAGAGAGAGAGAGAGAGAGAGAGAGAGAGAGAGAGGAGACCACGAATATGACTGACGTCACCAGCTGTGCTGTTGCCAGCAAGGATACTGTTGTGATGTGTAGGTGGTGCATGAGTCGTGGCTACTCGTGGAGCGAGTGCACCGAGGAGCACACAGGCAGTCCGTGCTGAGCGTCACCTCGACCTGGGTCTCGTCCAGTCACTCGTCGCCTCGACCTGGGACTCGTCCAGTCACTCGTCGCCTCGACCTGGGACTCGTCCAGTCACTCGTCGCCTCGACCTGGGACTCGTCCAGTCACTCGTCGCCTCGACCTGGGACTCGTCCAGTCACTCGTCGCCTCGACCTGGGACTCGTCCAGTCACTCGTCGCCTCGACCTGGGACTCGTCCAGTCACTCGTCGCCTCGACCTGGGTCTCGTCCAGTCACTCGTCGCCTCAACCTGGGACTCGTCCAGTCACTCGTCGCCTCAACCTGGGACTCGTCCAGTCACTCGTCGCCTCGACCTGGGACTCGTCCAGTCACTCGTCGCCTCGACCTGGGACTCGTCCAGTCACTCGTCGCCAATACCTGGGACTCGTCCAGTCACTCGTCGCCTCGACCTGGGACTCGTCCAGTCACTCGTCGCCAATACCTGGGACTCGTCCAATCACTCGTCGCCTCGACCTGGGACTCGTCCAGTCACTCGTCGCCAATACCTGGGACTCGTCCAGTCACTCGTCGCCTCGACCTGGGACTCGTCCAGTCACTCGTCGCCAATACCTGGGACTCGTCCAGTCACTCGTCGCCTCGACCTGGGACTCGTCCAGTCACTCGTCGCCAATACCTGGGACTCGTCCAGTCACTCGTCGCCTCGACCTGGGACTCGTCCAGTCACTCGTCGCCAATACCTGGGACTCGTCCAGTCACTCGTCGCCTCGACCTGGGACTCGTCCAGTCACTCGTCGCCAATACCTGGGACTCGTCCAGTCACTCGTCGCCTCGACCTGGGACTCGTCCAGTCACTCGTCGCCAATACCTGGGACTCGTCCAGTCACTCGTCGCCTCGACCTGGGTCTCGTCCAGTCACTCGTCGCCTCAACCTGGGACTCGTCCAGTCACTCGTCGCCTCAACCTGGGACTCGTCCAGTCACTCGTCGCCTCGACCTGGGACTCGTCCAGTCACTCGTCGCCTCGACCTGGGACTCGTCCAGTCACTCGTCGCCAATACCTGGGACTCGTCCAGTCACTCGTCGCCTCGACCTGGGACTCGTCCAGTCACTCGTCGCCTCGACCTGGGACTCGTCCAGTCACTCGTCGCCTCGACCTGGGACTCGTCCAGTCACTCGTCGCCTCGACCTGGGACTCGTCCAGTCACTCGTCACCTCGACCTGGGACTCGTCCAGTCACTCGTCGCCAATACCTGGGACTCGTCCAGTCACTCGTCACCTCGACCTGGGACTCGTCCAGTCACTCGTCGCCAATACCTGGGACTCGTCCAGTCACTCGTCGCCTCGACCTGGGACTCGTCCAGTCACTCGTCGCCTCGACCTGGGACTCGTCCAGTCACTCGTAGCCTCGACCTGGGACTCGTCCAGTCACTCGTCGCCTCGACCTGGGACTCGTCCAGTCACTCGTCGCCTCGACCTGGGACTCGTCCAGTCACTCGTCGCCTCGACCTGGGACTCGTCCAGTCACTCGTCGCCTCGACCTGGGACTCGTCCAGTCACTCGTCGCCTCGACCTGGGACTCGTCCAGTCACTCGTCGCCTCGACCTGGGACTCGTCCAGTCACTCGTCGCCTCGACCTGGGACTCGTCCAGTCACTCGTCGCCTCGACCTGGGACTCGTCCAGTCACTCGTCGCCTCGACCTGGGACTCGTCCAGTCACTCGTCGCCTCGACCTGGGACTCGTCCAGTCACTCGTCGCCTCGACCTGGGACTCGTCCAGTCACTCGTCGCCTCGACCTGGGACTCGTCCAGTCACTCGTTGCCTCGACCTGGGACTCGTCCAGTCACTCGTCACCTCGACCTGGGACTCGTCCAGTCACTCGTCGCCAATACCTGGGACTCGTCCAGTCACTCGTCACCTCGACCTGGGACTCGTCCAGTCACTCGTCGCCAATACCTGGGACTCGTCCAGTCACTCGTCGCCTGACCTGGGACTCGTCCAGTCACTCGTCGCCTCGACCTGGGACTCGTCCAGTCACTCGTAGCCTCGACCTGGGACTCGTCCAGTCACTCGTCGCCTCGACCTGGGACTCGTCCAGTCACTCGTCGCCTCGACCTGGGACTCGTCCAGTCACTCGTCACCTCGACCTGGGACTCGTCCAGTCACTCGTCGCCTCGACCTGGGACTCGTCCAGTCACTCGTCGCCTCGACCTGGGACTCGTCCAGTCACTCGTAGCCTCGACCTGGGACTCGTCCAGTCACTCGTCACCTCGACCTGGGACTCGTCCAGTCACTCGTCACCTCGACCTGGGACTCGTCCAGTCACTCGTCACCTCGACCTGGGACTCGTCCAGTCACTCGTCGCCTCGACCTGGGACTCGTCCAGTCACTCGTTGCCTCGACCTGGGACTCGTCCATTCACTCGTCGCCTCGACCTGGTACTCGTCCAGTCACTCGTCGCCTCGATCTGGGCCTCGTCCAGTCACTTTGCAGAACATATAATTGTCTTCAAAAAATATCGCGTAACCATATGTCTAACTATTGTTGTTATCTCACAATAAGTGTTTTCTTTTATTTTTTAAATAATTAAAACGCCGTCGCTTCAAAATCTCTTTATTGTGTGCCTTGGTATTAATCCTTATCAAAATAAATTACTGCATATCCAAGACGAATTCAATACCTTTCTAGAACTTTATGAATTATTCAATCCGGACGTTTCATTCAAAAGATATCGCGATATTTAAAATGTAAGTAAGTGTTGTAGCCAAATAAGTATTAAGTATTGCACGCGCATGTATGACTAGCATTGAAGACCTAATCTCTAAAGTGTACCCTGATGTAGTCCATATAGAAAACAATGACTACCAGTGGATGTGTCAAAGGGCAATATTGGCACCTAGAAACAGTAGCGTTGACGACATCAATAACATGATACTGGGTAAACTTCCAGGAGATAGAGTGAACTACAGGTCCATTGATAAAGTAATGGATCAAGAAGATGCGGTACATTATCCACAAGAATTTTTAAATTTTTTAAATCCGAATGGCCTTCCCCCACATTCACTCAAATTAAAAACTGGCTGTCCAATTGTGCTGCTAAGGAATCTTAAACCACCAAATTTATGCAACGGAACCAGACTCCAAGTAAAATCCTTTCGCGATAACGTGATTGGTGCTACAGTATTGACTGGTCCAGCAGTAGGGCAAACAGTGGTGATACCTCGCATACCTATGATACCAACGGATTTGCATTTTCACTTTAAGCGAATTCAATTTCCGGTGAAGGTATCGTTTGCGGTAACAATTAATGAGTCCCAGGGACAAACATTTAAGTACGTAGGAATAGATTTACGCCAAGAGTGTTTTTTGCACGGGCAACTATATGTTGCTCTGTCGAGATCTGGTTCGGGAGAAAATCAATTTCTACTTCTGCCGGAAGACAAAACTAAAAATAAAGTTTACGCAGAAGTACTTTAATATGCCATTGGTTATGAGTGTTTTGAGAATAACCTAAAACTGTGCATCTACCATATTATCTCAGAAAGTCACAATACCCCCCAACAAAGTCCACGCGGACAAAGTCTCGGGCACTGCTAGTAGTAAATATAGAGATTTGAAACATTTCTGTATAACAGTGAAATATACATTTGTTTGACTTCCAAGTTATATAAAAAATATTTTGACTTTACAACAATTTATATTAATAAACTTGACTGAATTATTCTACGTTATATAATGTTTTTGTCTCGAAATAATATACGATAAAATACAGCAGTGATCAAATCCATAGCCAAGTGATACATGCAAATATGTTTATGAACTGAGTTGACGGTGGCTTTGGAGTCTCTGGATGTACATACCATAAAAAAACAGGAAAAAAATATTTCCGAAAGTCACACCATGGCAACAACTACGGATTTTATTTTCGAAATCAAACTAAACAAAAAAAATCAAAAGAAGAAAAGTAACATGCCTCTTTTCTTTATGTAAATGTATTTAACAGTAAGAGATAATTACACAAACTTGGGTTAAGTTTATCTAGATTAAAAGGCACGCAGAAAATGGATTGGAAGTCTTTCACAACATTGTTAAGTTTGTAGCATGTTAGACGCTCCGACCACTAGTTCTTAAAGAATTGTCTGCAGCAGCAGGAAGGGTATCAGCCAGGAGGGTAGCAGCAGGAAGGGTATCAGCCAGGAGGGTAGCAGCAGGGAGGGTAGCAGACAGGAGGGTAGCAGCAGGGAGGGTAGCAGCAGGAAGGGTATCAGCCAGGAGGGTAGCAGCAGGGAGGGTAGCAGCAGGGAGGGTAGCAGCAGGGAGGGTAGCAGCAGGGAGGGTAGCAGCCAGGAGGGTAGCAGCCAGGAGGGTAGCAGCCAGGAGGGTAGCAGCCAGGAGGGTAGCAGCCAGGAGGGTATCAGCCAGGAGGGTAGCAGCCAGGAGGGTAGCAGCCAGGAGGGTATCAGCCAGGAGGGTAGCAGCCAGGAGGGTAGCAGCCAGGAGGGTAGCAGCCAGGAGGGTAGCAGCCAGGAGGGTATCAGCCAGGAGGGTAGCAGCCAGGAGGGTAGCAGCCAGGAGGGTAGCAGCCAGGAGGGTATCAGCCAGGAGGGTAGCAGCCAGGAGGGTAGCAGCCAGGAGGGTAGCAGCCAGGAGGGTAGCAGCCAGGAGGGTATCAGCCAGGAGGGTAGCAGCCAGGAGGGTAGCAGCCAGGAGGGTAGCAGCCAGGAGGGTATCAGCCAGGAGGGTAGCAGCCAGGAGGGTAGCAGCCAGGAGGGTAGCAGCCAGGAGGGTAGCAGCCAGGAGGGTAGCAGCCAGGAGGGTAGCAGCCAGGAGGGTATCAGCCAGGAGGGTAGCAGCCAGGAGGGTAGCAGCCAGGAGGGTAGCAGCCAGGAGGGTAGCAGCCAGGAGGGTAGCAGCCAGGAGGGTAGCAGCCAGGAGGGTAGCAGCCAGGAGGGTAGCAGCCAGGAGGGTAGCAGCCAGGAGGGTATCAGCCAGGAGGGTAGCAGCCAGGAGGGTAGCAGCCAGGAGGGTAGCAGTCAGGAGGGTAGCAGCCAGGAGGGTATCAGCCAGGAGGGTAGCAGCCAGGAGGGTATCAGCCAGGAGGGTAGCAGCCAGGAGGGTAGCAGCCAGGAGGGTAGCAGCCAGGAGGGTATCAGCCAGGAGGGTAGCAGCCAGGAGGGTAGCAGCCAGGAGGGTAGCAGCCAGGAGGGTAGCAGTCAGGAGGGTAGCAGCCAGGAGGGTATCAGCCAGGAGGGTAGCAGCCAGGAGGGTAGCAGCCAGGAGGGTAGCAGCCAGGAGGGTATCAGCCAGGAGGGTAGCAGCCAGGAGGGTAGCAGCCAGGAGGGTAGCAGCCAGGAGGGTAGCAGTCAGGAGGGTATCAGCCAGGAGGGTATCAGCCAGGAGGGTATCAGCCAGGAGGGTAGCAGCCAGGAGGGTATCAGCCAGGAGGGTAGCAGCCAGGAGGGTATCAGCCAGGAGGGTAGCAGCCAGGAGGGTAGCAGCCAGGAGGGTATCAGCCAGGAGGGTAGCAGCCAGGAGGGTAGCAGCCAGGAGGGTATCAGCCAGGAGGGTAGCAGCCAGGAGGGTAGCAGCCAGGAGGGTATCAGCCAGGAGGGTAGCAGCCAGGAGGGTAGCAGCCAGGAGGGTAGCAGCCAGGAGGGTAGCAGCCAGGAGGGTAGCAGCCAGGAGGGTATCAGCCAGGAGGGTAGCAGCCAGGAGGGTAGCAGCCAGGAGGGTAGCAGCCAGGAGGGTATCAGCCAGGAGGGTAGCAGCCAGGAGGGTAGCAGCCAGGAGGGTAGCAGCCAGGAGGGTAGCAGTCAGGAGGGTAGCAGCCAGGAGGGTATCAGCCAGGAGGGTAGCAGCCAGGAGGGTAGCAGCCAGGAGGGTATCAGCCAGGAGGGTAGCAGCCAGGAGGGTAGCAGCCAGGAGGGTATCTGCCAGGAGGGTAGCAGCCAGGAGGGTAGCAGCCAGGAGGGTAGCAGCCAGGAGGGTAGCAGCCAGGAGGGTAGCAGCCAGGAGGGTAGCAGTCAGGAGGGTAGCAGCCAGGAGGGTATCAGCCAGGAGGGTAGCAGCCAGGAGGGTAGCAGCCAGGAGGGTATCAGCCAGGAGGGTAGCAGCCAGGAGGGTAGCAGCCAGGAGGGTAGCAGCCAGGAGGGTAGCAGCCAGGAGGGTATCAGCCAGGAGGGTAGCAGCCAGGAGGGTAGCAGCCAGGAGGGTAGCAGCCAGGAGGGTAGCAGTCAGGAGGGTAGCAGCCAGGAGGGTATCAGCCAGGAGGGTAGCAGCCAGGAGGGTAGCAGCCAGGAGGGTATCAGCCAGGAGGGTAGCAGCCAGGAGGGTAGCAGCCAGGAGGGTATCAGCCAGGAGGGTATCAGCCAGGAGGGTAGCAGCCAGGAGGGTAGCAGCCAGGAGGGTATCAGCCAGGAGGGTAGCAGCCAGGAGGGTAGCAGCCAGGAGGGTATCAGCCAGGAGGGTAGCAGCCAGGAGGGTAGCAGCCAGGAGGGTAGCAGCCAGGAGGGTATCAGCCAGGAGGGTAGCAGCCAGGAGGGTAGCAGCCAGGAGGGTATCAGCCAGGAGGGTAGCAGCCAGGAGGGTAGCAGCCAGGAGGGTATCAGCCAGGAGGGTAGCAGCCAGGAGGGTATCAGCCAGGAGGGTAGCAGCCAGGAGGGTAGCAGCCAGGAGGGTATCAGCCAGGAGGGTAGCAGCCAGGAGGGTAGCAGCCAGGAGGGTATCAGCCAGGAGGGTAGCAGCCAGGAGGGTATCAGCCAGGAGGGTAGCAGCCAGGAGGGTAGCAGCCAGGAGGGTAGCAGCCAGGAGGGTAGCAGCCAGGAGGGTAGCAGCCAGGAGGGTATCAGCCAGGAGGGTAGCAGCCAGGAGGGTAGCAGCCAGGAGGGTAGCAGCCAGGAGGGTATCAGCCAGGAGGGTAGCAGCCAGGAGGGTAGCAGCCAGGAGGGTAGCAGCCAGGAGGGTAGCAGCCAGGAGGGTAGCAGTCAGGAGGGTAGCAGCCAGGAGGGTATCAGCCAGGAGGGTAGCAGCCAGGAGGGTAGCAGCCAGGAGGGTATCAGCCAGGAGGGTAGCAGCCAGGAGGGTATCAGCCAGGAGGGTAGCAGCCAGGAGGGTAGCAGCCAGGAGGGTAGCAGCCAGGAGGGTATCAGCCAGGAGGGTAGCAGCCAGGAGGGTAGCAGCCAGGAGGGTAGCAGCCAGGAGGGTATCAGCCAGGAGGGTAGCAGCCAGGAGGGTAGCAGCCAGGAGGGTAGCAGCCAGGAGGGTAGCAGCCAGGAGGGTAGCAGCCAGGAGGGTAGCAGCCAGGAGGGTAGCAGCCAGGAGGGTAGCAGCCAGGAGGGTAGCAGCCAGGAGGGTAGCAGCCAGGAGGGTAGCAGCAAGGAGGGTATCAGCCAGGAGGGTAGCAGCCAGGAGGGTAGCAGCCAGGAGGGTATCAGCCAGGAGGGTAGCAGCCAGGAGGGTAGCAGCCAGGAGGGTAGCAGCCAGGAGGGTATCAGCCAGGAGGGTAGCAGCCAGGAGGGT